>NW_022294128.1:0-1240 GCF_002776525.5 Piliocolobus tephrosceles | reverse complement strand
TCTCTGCAAGATGTAGGAGGTAGCCAGCTGGGCTGCTATGGAAATCTGTCTCACTATCCCTAGGTGGGGCCCTTGATTCATGTTCCAAGTCAGCAGCTAGGCACTTTGCTGTCCAGCCAACAATCAGGAATGAGGACTCCCAACAGGAATGAAAGACTCAGGCATTCTTCTAGCAGTCTGGGTCATATCATTTTCTCCAAACACTCAAACCAAAGCTGTCTGTTTTCAACTTTTTGACCCAAGTGTCACATTTCTTTTCTTTTCTTTCTTTTTTTTTTTTTTTTTTTTTTGAGACAAGGTCTCACTCTGTCACCCAGGCTGCAGGGCAGTGGCACGATTGTGGCTCAATGCAACCTCCGCCACCCGGGTTCAAGTGATTCTCCTGCCTCAGCCTCTCGAGTAGCTGGGATTATAGGCGCCACCACCACGCCCGGCTAATTTTGCGTTTTTAGTAGAGATGGGGTTTCATCATGTTACCAGGCTGGTCTTGAACTCCTGACCTCGGGTGATCCACTGCCTCAGCCTCCCAAAGTGCTAGGATTACAGGCGTGAGCCACCCTGCCTGGTCAAGCGTTGTATTTCCAGAGAGGGCATTATCTGTTTTTTTTTTAAAAAGACTTTCCTTCATTGTAACTTATCAGATAATCTGAAGTTCAACTGACAAACACGTGTGTATTAAGATTGATTCATCTGAAGTATTTTCTGTTTGTTTCATAGGCAGAAATCGTCGGGTCTTTAGGTGGAATCTTCCACTTATTTTCTTTGTCACAGGTTGGGATGCTTGTAGTGGATCAAGGGAAGGTAAGTAACTTTGCAGGGGGAAGAACTACTCAGAGGATCTTTGTCTAAGCCCAGGTTTTCGTTACAACTCACACGTTTTTAAACATTTATTTATTTATTTGATTTGATTTGTTTTTTTTTTTGAGACAGAGTCTCGCTCTGTCTCCCAGGCTGGAGTGCAGTGGCACGATCTCAGCTCACTGCAAGCTCCGCCTCCCGGGTTCACACCATTCTGCTGCCTCAGCCTCCAGAGTAGCTGGGACTACAGGCGCCCACCACCTCGCCCAGCTAATTTTTTTTTATTTTTAGTAGAGACGGGGTTTCACCATGTTAGCCAGGATGGTCTCGATCTCCTGACCTCGTGATCTGCCCGCCTCGGCCTCCTAAAGTGCTGGGATTACAAGCGTGAGCCACCGCGTCCAGCCAATTTTTGTTTTTTTTTTTTTTTTTTTTTTTTTTT
>NW_022294123.1:0-1997 GCF_002776525.5 Piliocolobus tephrosceles | reverse complement strand
GCCCTGGCTGGAGTGCAATGGTGCAATCTTGGCTCACTGCAACCTCCACCTCCCGGGTTCAAGCAATTCTCCTGCCTCAGCCTCTGGAGTAGCTGGGATTACAGGCGCATGCTGCCACGCCCGGCTAACTTTTTGTATTTTAGTAGAGACGGAGTTTCACCATGTTGTCCAGGCTGGTCTCAAACTCCTGAGCTCAGGCAATCCATCTGCCTCAGCCTCCCAAAGTGCTGGGATTACAGGCATGCGCCACCATGCCCAGCTAATTTTTTTGTATTTTTAGTAGAGACAGGGTTTCTCCATATTGGTCAGGCTGGTCTTGAACTCCCGACCTCAGGTGATCCGCCCGCCTCAGCCTCCCAAAGTGCTGGGATTACAGGCATGAGCCACTGTGCCTGGCCCGAGATTCTTATAAAGAGAGGAAATCTGGACACACGGAGAAGACAGCTCCGTGATGATATGGAGGCAGCTATTGGAGAGGTGCCACTACAGCCAGAGAGTGCCAAGGATTGTTGGCCATCACCAGAATCGGGAAGAGGCAGGAAAGATTTCTCTCTAGAGCCTTTGGAGGGAGCACAGTCCTACTGACACCCTGGTTTTGAAAGTGTAGCTTCTAGAACTACAAGACAATAACCTTGTGTTGTTTTGTGGCAATCTGCTCGGGCAGCCCCATGAGGTGTCTGCAGGCCGCCTACACATCCTGCGTGTGCCAACGAGTGCCCTGACGGCAGGGGAGAACTCCCCCCCACCTGCTGAGCATCTGATACCTGGGCCTGTGAATCCATTGACCACGGGCGGATGAACAGGAGAAAAGGTGGACAAATATCGTACATGCACAGGGCGGGCAGGAAAGAAAAGTAAATATCGACACTAAACCCAGGGAGATCTGGAAGCTTTGACACTCTCAGCACAGGGGCGATGCAGAAGGATGTAGGCAACTTCAGGAGAGTCAATGTATTATGTGATGTTTTTTGTATTTTTAAATTTTAATTTAATTAATTTATTTGTTTGTTTTTGAGGTGGAGTCTCGCTCTGTGGCCCAGGCTGTCAGTGGTGCCATCTTGGGTCACCGTAACCTCTGCCTCCCAGTTTCAAGCAATTCTCCTGCCTCAGCTTCCCAAGTAGCTGAGATTACAGGTGCCTGGCACCATGCCCGGGTAATTTTTGTATTTTTAGTAGAGACAGGGCTTCACCATGTTGGCCAGGCTGGTCTCAAACTCCTGACCTCAAGTGATCCTCCTGCCTCGGCCTCCCAAAGTGCTGGAATTACAGGCGTGAGCCACTGTGCCCAGCCCCTCTTGTTTTTTTTTTTTTACTTCAAAAGTAAACCATTTTAAATGATTTCTTATTAATACTTCCAATAATCTTTCTCTAAAGAGAAAACCAATTTTTATCTTTGCATCAGTATACTACTAATACTAAAATTATTTTTTATTTTATTTTATTTTTTTGAGACAGAGTCTCACTCTGTCGCTCAAGCTGGAGTGCGGTGGCATTATCTCGGCTCACTGCAACCTCCACCTCCTGGGTTCAAGTGATTCTCCTGTCTCAGCCTCCTGAGTAGCTGGGATTACATGTGCCCACCTAAATGCCTGGCTAATTTTTGTATTTTTAGTAGAGATGGAATTTCACTTGTTGGCCAGGCTGGTCTTTAACTCCTAACCTCAGGTGATGTGCCCACTTCAGCCTCCCAAGTGCTGGGATTAAAGGTGTGAGCTATCATGCCCAGCCCCTAATTTTAATATAACTTTATAAACATATCTATCCAATTTCAGTTTTTATCACAGAAGATAAGATTTCCAAAAACATTTTATAACCTTTTACAACTTTCTATTAAAGAGCAGATCAACGCTCCAGGAAAACCCTGTTATTCCAACACAGGGGCCCCGACTCTGGCTCTGCATCTGTGTGCTTTTTATATTAATGCTCAAATTTTTAGTAAAACTAAATAATCCCCTTCTAATTTTAGCCAACTTGATCACACATAATTTTTTCTTTTT
>NW_022294122.1:0-1342 GCF_002776525.5 Piliocolobus tephrosceles | reverse complement strand
AAAAATACAAAAAAAACTAGCCGGGCGAGGTGGCGGGCGCCTGTAGTCCCAGCTACTCGGGAGGCTGAGGCAGGAGAATGGCGTGAACCCGGGAGGCGGAGCTTGCAGTGAGCTGAGATCCGGCCACTGCACTCCAGCCCGGGCACAGAGCGAGACTCCGCCTCAAAAAAAAAATAAATAAATAAAATAAAATAAACTCTGAAAAGTCTTCTCCAAAACTTGAAGTTTCTTCCATGGTTTCTTTAGGTATTTTTATAGTTTGGGTTTTTCTTAAAAAAAAAAAAAAGGATTTTGATTTTGGCTCCATCTGTAGATTTTCCTGTTAAAAGATGTAAGAAATGGTTAAAATTCCCCTATCCTCTTATAGATTAAGCCTAATTCTTTAAGACATTTAAAATTTCGCTTGCAAAATGCCCTTTCAGAGGCCGGGTGCAGTGGCTCACGCCTGTAATCCCAGCACTTTGGGAGGCCGAGGTGGGTGGATCATGACATCAGGAGATCGAGACCATCCTGGCTAACATGGTGAAACACCGTCTCTACTAAAAATACAAAAAGTTAGCTGGGTGTGGTGGCAGGTGCCTGTAGTCCCAGCTACTTGGGAGGCTGAGGCAGGAGAATGGCGTGAATCCAGGAGGCGCAGCTTACGGTGAGCCAAGATTGAGCCACTGCACTCCAGCCTGGGCAATAGAGCGAGACTCTGTCTCTAAAAAAAAAAAAAAAAAAAAAAAAAAAAGAATGCCCTTTCAGTCTCACTTAGCCTGAAGACATGACTTGGAAAAACATCAATGGTTATTTACTTACCTGGCTTGAATGTCAGTTCAAAAGGCTAGTTTATTATAGTATTTTTAAGTCACTAATTTTCTGAATATGTGCTAGGCACTGTTCTAAGCACTGGATATACAGGGATGAATAAGATGGGGGAAGCACACAGTAACAACTAAATAAATAGCATGATTTTAGATACACATCAGTGTTATCAAGAAAATAAAGACAGGCTAGGCAAAGGGGCTCACACCTGTAATCCCAGCACTTTGGGAGGCTGAAGTGAGGATTACTTGAGCCTGGGAGGTCAAGGCTGTAGTGAGTGGTGATCATGCCAGTACACTCCAGCCTGGGCAAGAGCACAAGACACTGTCTCAAGGGGGAAGAAAAAGGATAAAGCCCAGTGTCTCACACCTGTAATACTAGCATTTTGAGAGGCCAAGGCAGGAGGATCCTTTGAGGCCAGGCGTTTGAGACCAGCCTGGGCAACAAAGTGAGACAGTCTCTTTAAAAAAAAAAAAAAAAAAAAAAAAGGCCGGGCGCGGGGGCTCACGCCTGTAATCCCAGCACTTTGGGAGGC
>NW_022294119.1:0-1730 GCF_002776525.5 Piliocolobus tephrosceles | reverse complement strand
CACACGGTGGTATCTTCTCCCTTTTCTGTTAAAACGTGTCTTCTGCTGCTTCTACATAGATCAAGTGTTTCTTTCTCTTGCCTATCTACATAAACACTATTTAGCAAAAACTACTGTAGACACGTGAAGCTGAATTCTACATTATAAAGCAGATGGAGATGATTGAGTATACTGTTTTGTGGAAGGAAGGTTTAAAATGATTTTTAGCTTTTTCCCTGAAATAAGGAATAATTTTTACTTTTTCCCTGAGATAGGGAATAATGAAATGGAAAAATAATTAACTTTTCCCATTTAAAGGTTAGATTATATTTAATTATTAGATTATTCATGTATTGCAAGGGAAAAAGGAACTAGATCACCCCATGTACCCAAATGAAAATTTAAAGGGTATGGGCGAATTCATTTGAACTCGTTTAATTTTTTTGTTTGTTTGTTTGTTTTTGACAGTCTCACTCTGTTTCTCAGGCTGGGTGCAGCAGTAGTGCAATGACAGCTCACTGCTACACCAACCTTCCAGGCTCAAGTGATTTTCCTGCCTCAGCCTCCGCAACTGCTGGGATTTACAGGCATTAACCACCACACACAGTTTATCACCTCTTGGAGACTAGCTTTGAGTTTGGGCATTCAGTGAACTGTATTTTGGTTAATTCCCAAAGTTTCTCACTGTTTATCTTTAATTTGCTAAAAATCTAAATGTATTGTGAAATGCGTTACATTTCCTTAGCATTCACGGATTCCCTGTTAGTGGGGCAGAGACACAGAAGGGCAGAAGGTGTTCGGACATCATCAGGGTTGCAGTTGAGTGCTTGCCCAGAACACACTGGAGCTCTGGGCTCTGTGGCCCCACGGGGGTCCTCTGTCCACTGAGGGGGTCGGATTACCTGGAAGGTTTCTCCAGCCTCTGCGATTTTGCCCTTTTCATGTTAACATCTCATTGTTGTCCTGGACAGCATCGCCTTTCGTTCACTGACCCACGAGTGAACAGCTGGTCAGTGGCCAGTGCTGCTTCCTTCAGCTGGGAGGTGGTAATGTGATTACACTTCCGTGGAACTTGGTTCTTGGTGTATTAAGGGTTCAGTTGCATCTTGATTTTTAATCTGCACCTCCAAATTGGTCTTTTGATTGCAAAGAGATTGCTTGCTGGATTTGTTTCTGAATATTTCGTGGATAACAGGAGAACCTCGCTTATCTGTGTGTTCATTTAATGTGTTTTTGCCCGGCATTTAAATGGGTGTGTTAGCCCTTAGACCACTTTCTGTGTGTGGTGGATTCATTGAAATCATTTATGTGAAGTCTCTCTTCTATTAAGGCCAGAGGACGTGGGGTGCTGCCTCCCTAAACTCGGGGGAAATGGCATTGTTCTGCCCTCCTCCCTGGGAACCCTGGTGTTTCCAGGTCTCTGGACTTGGCTCCCACACTGGGAGAGTGGCTGTGGCTTCTGGATCCCGTTTTGTGCGGGACTGACTCCTTCACTTGCTTTATTCCCCACCGTCTTTGCTGCTTTATGACTCAGGGATGAGGGAGTTGGGCCCGGGGGCCTTGCCTGTGCCTGAAAGGCCGGATGCAGAAACTCCTCGTGGGAAGGATGTTCCTTGAGGGCAGCTTTTGGAGTCTTTTCCTACTTTTAACTGAGAAGTAGCTATTCACATGGTTCTATTCTGCTAGTGTATTTCAAAATAATTGGTGTAGAGTTACGAAGATGTCCGAGACACCCATGATCCACTCCGGGC
>NW_022294117.1:0-10972 GCF_002776525.5 Piliocolobus tephrosceles | reverse complement strand
GGAGGAGGAGAGGAGGAGGAGGAGGAGGAGGAGGAGAAGGAAGAGGAGGAGGAGAGGAGGAGTCCTTGTTAGTGTTGTCCTTCTGGCCGGCACAAACCCTGAGGCCATGGTCAGGGCAGAGGAGGAGGACTGGAAAGTGGGGGTCGAGGGCAGGATGAGGCCTCACAGCTCTGGGGGGCAGTGTGGGGGTCGGTCCATCCGATGTCCCTCCCGCAGCAGTGAGAACAGCTCCTCCACAGGGATGCCAGGATACGGGGAGCCCCCGAGGGTGAAGATCTCCCACAGCAGGACCCCAAAAGACCACCTGGAGGCAGAGCCAGGGCTCAGTGTGGCCCAGCGCCCTCCCTAAGACCGGGGCTAGGACGGGGAACCCCACAGGCATGACCCACCCCAGCCGGTGGGGAATGGGCTCCTCCTGGAGTCTGGTCCCACTTGGATCCCAGAACAAATCTGAAGGAGCCCTCGAGCGCATGACTCCTGGGGCCATGTGACTTTGGGCAGTGCCTTGCCCTTTTTGTGGGGTAGGACAGTGACCGCTGGCAGGACTCACACGTCACTCTGGTGTGTGTACACTCGGTCAAACAAGGCCTCCGGCGCCATCCATTTGACAGGCAGGCGGCCCTGGAGGGGAGGGAGGGCCTCAGTGCAGAGTCCCACAAGTCCCCATGCCTGCCCCCCAGGCCCAGCGCCCCTCCACTCCCATCCAGTTCTGCCCCGTCTCCCTCACGTTGCTGGTTTTCTTATAGTAGTCAATGTGGTGGACGTCACGGGCCAGCCCAAAGTCAGCTATCTTCATCACATTGTCCTCCGTCACCAGCACATTGCGGGCAGCCAGGTCCCGGTGGATACACTGCAGGGAGTGGGGGCTTGGGTGCATCAGGACACCTGACCTTGAGCTAAGCACATACCACCCCCCAGCAGGCCCAGGGGCAGGGGCCCTCCACCCACTTTACAGAGGAGGAGGTCAAGGTTTAGAAATGGGGAACGCCCTCTCCTGTGTCCCCTCTCCCCTCTCCCCTCTAGGGAAGTGTGAGGAACAAGTGGGGAAGGCAGGAAAGCGTGAATGCCTGGGGACACTGAGGTGGGGTCATGAAAAAGAGCAGAAAGGAAGAAGTTGGGGACATTTAATGCCACAGGCCTGAGAGAATGGAGCTGGAGAGACTGAGAGGGGCCCAGAGCCCTACCGCCTGTACCTTCTGGGACTCCAGATACTGCATGCCTCGGGCCACCTGGTAGGCGCAGGAGACCAGGACTGGGAAGGAGAGTGGCCCCTCACTGCTCCGAAGACCGTCAGGGCTGAGGTCAGGGCCTGGGGGACGCCGGGCCCGCAGGAACTCCCGCAGGTTTCCCTTGGCAGCACACTCCACGATTACATACAGGGGCCCTACAGAGGGAGTGGAGGGAGCTCGGAGAGACTGTCACAGCTTTGGCTCTGTACCCTGACGGTCCATGCAACCAGCCCCGCCTTGGCCCCACCTTCCTGGGTGCAGACACCCAGCAGGTTGATGATGTTCTTGTGTCGGCCAATCAGTTTCATCACCTCCATCTCCGAGACCAGGTCAGCCAGGTCCTTGTCAGAGGCGTTGTCTGTAAGGGCAGAGATAGGGTGAAGAGGCTGCCCTCCAACTACATGAGGGAGCATGCAGAGGCAGGGGCAGGACGAGGAGCACTGGACCAGGGCTACGTAGGTCTAGGGTTGAATCCTTGCTAGGCTGTGTGGCCTTGAAAAAGTCTCCTATGGGCCGGGCGCGGTGGCTCAAGCCTGTAATCCCAGCACTTTGGGAGGCCGAGACGGGTGGATCACGAGGTCAGGAGATCGAGACCATCCTGGCTAACACGGTGAAACCCTGTCTCTACTAAAAAATGCAAAAAAAAAAATTAGCCGGGCGAGGGCGGGCGCCTGTAGTCCCAGCTACTCAGGAGGCTGAGGCAGGAGAATGGCGTAAACCTGGGAGGCGGAGCTTGCAGTGAGCTGAGATCCGGCCACTGCACTCCAGCCTGGGCGACAGAGCGAGGCTCCGTCTCAAAAAAAAAAAAAAAAAGAAAAAGTCTCCTAGTGTCTCTGAACCTCAGGGTCATCTGTGGGAGACAGAGCAGTGGGTCACACCCTACCTGTCATAGCAGTTGCAAGGATGCAACTATATCAAGGTTCTAAGAGGCAGGCCTTCCAGTGGGCAGGTCCAGGAAACAGGAGAGAGGGGAAGAGCTCAGAGCAGGAAGGAAGTTGACTCTGGAGGGGTTAGCGGTAGTCCCTACATGGGGTCAGAGCTTCTGGGTGTGGAAAGCAGGCTGGCACCCTGGGGTCTGTTTGACCAGGGCCTGGCGTCCAACTGGCCTGGGAATTCAGGGAGCCGGCGGCAGGCAGGGCGCAGCCAGGGAGCTTGGGAAGAAGGCTGCTCTGGCTTCTCTGGCTGGGCCCCTGGGGCTGACCCGTGGCCCTGGGCCAATGATATAACACTCCCCACCACACACGCCAAAGTCACAATGCACATTTCTCAATCCCTGCCTCCCAGGGAGCACCAGGTGGCCCCAGCTGTGTAGAGAGGAGGGGAGGAGCAGAAGAGCAGTTGAGGCCATTCTTGCAGGGGGCGCTGGGGAACTGCAAGGAGAGGTCCTGATCGGCGGGGTACGGGAGTACCTGGCAAGAGCACCCTGGGGGCTGGGACTGGGACTGGGAGCAAGCAGAAGGGCTGTCCTCCTAGAGCAGTGGACTCGGGGGTAGACCTAGGGAGGGTCCAAGGGAGGCTGAGGGTGTGTCTGGTGGGAACCACAGGGAAGGGGGAGAACCATAGGGAAGAGGGGGAATCACAGGGAAGTGGGGGAACCACAGGGAAGGGGGTGGAGGGCCTGGGAGGCTGACAAGAGGTGAAGTCAAGGCCGACACAGACTGATGCTGACAGAGGATATCAAGCCTGTCACACCAAATTCTTCTCATCATCGTCACCCCAATGGGGACGATTTAGTGAGCCCTGACTATGAGCCAGGCACTTTCCACAATCCCTGGGCTGGGAGTAGGGACTGTTATTTACCCCATATGACACGAGGGAAAACTGAGGCTCAGAAGTCACTTGCCAGGGTCAGGAGCAGAGCTGAACCACAGGTTTAAGGGTGGGATCCCACAGCCTCTCCCAGCTCCAGTGAAAAAAAAACATTCACCTTTTATTTTTATTTCTTTTTTTTTTTCAGATAGGGTTTCACTCTGTTGCCCAAGTTGGAATACAGTGGCGTGATCATGGCTCACTGCAACCTCCAACTCCTGGGTTCAAGGGATCCTCCTGCCTCAGCCTTCCTAGTAACTGGGACTAAAGGCACACACCACCACACCCAACTAATTTTCTTATTTTTTTTTGTAGAGATGAAGTCTCGCCATGTTGCCCAGGTTGGCCTCGAACTCCTGGATTCAAGCGATCCTCCCACCTCGGTCTCCCAAAGTGCTGGCATTACAGGTGTGAGCCACCACACCGGGCCACACTCACCTTTGAGCATCTTGACGGCCACAGTACTGGCTTGGTCAGGCCGGGCAGGGTCCATGCCAAAGGCCTCCGCACGTACTACCTGCCCAAAGCAGCCCTCGCCCAGGGGCTTCCCAAGCACCAGCCTGGAGATGGAGAAAGTCCATGCCTCAGACCTCCGAGTCACTCCTGCTGAGGGCAGGCTGCAAACTGGCGCCTGCGTCCCTGCCCCCCGACAGCTCAGCGCACCTGTCCCGGGGGAACTCCCACAGTGGGTCGAGAGGTAGGTCTAGACTCACGAGGCCGGCGAGCAAGGCAGGGCCGCTGGAGGAGAGACGTACGCCTCGCACCAGGGATGAGCTTGACTTGCTGGAAGAGCCTGACTCCAGGGAGAACTGCAAAGTGGGAGACTTGGTTCTGCCTGCTCGAGTCAGGCTGCCACATGCGAGGTGGGGGACACGCCCAGTACCTGTCGGGCCAGAGGGAAGCGGGAGAGCTTCTGCACAGTGGCGGGCGGGCGGGGGTGCCGGCCGTGGAGCGCCTGCCCTCGATACAGCCCGGCCAGCAGCAGGAGCACAGCCAAGGCCAGGGAGCCCGACGCGTACAGGATGATGTCCGTATACCTGGCCTCGGGCGTTGCTGCGGTCCATGTGAGGTCCTCCTCTGCCCTCGCACATGAACATATACAGACAGACAAACTGGTCAGTGGTAAGACTGGCCGCCCCATGTGCCCTAACTCAGTCCCTCCCAGCTCCCAACATACGTGGGGACACACACAGAGGAAGCTGTAGTTATGCCCAGTCCCATAGCTCAGCCAAGGGTCACATGGACGGCCACATGTGGACAGGCACAGAGGGGCTGTCATACAGCTGAAACTCACAAATCCACACACTGCCCTCCAGACCAGACCCCACAAGCCAACAGCAACTGACCACCCAACAGGCCACAGCCCCCACTGCTGGCCCAGAGGGGCATCTCGCAGCATATTCTGGCCCTGCAGGTGCTTACCTGGCAGCACCGTGAGCCAGGCAGACTGGTAGGAGAGGCCGATGGAATTGCCTGCGAGGCAGGTGTACTCGCCTGCATCCTCGGCTGACACGTTCCGCAGGTACAGGACCTCCACCTCTGAGCTATTGATGTCTGCAGTCTGGGGAGGGGGACATACTCTGGGGTCACAGCAGGGCCTGGGGCCACACTGTGGTCAACAGGGAAGCTGGGGAGCCCCCAATCCTGGGTGGGAGAAGAGTGGGGCCCAGGCTGGAGCACGGTGCACCTTTAGGACTTGCACATAGGGGAAGCCGTCGGCCCCGAAGCTGCTGCCGTTGATGACGATGTGCTTCAGCCACTGGATGTGGGGCTGGGCATCGCTGTACACCTTGCAGAGCAGCTCCACGTCACTGCCCACCACGGCTGTGGTGTTGGCTGGGAGCCCAGCCTGCAGGATGGGCCGGTGCGGGGACCGCTCTGGGGACCAGGCAAGGTAGTCAACCCTGATCACTGGCACCCATAGAAGCACCTGTTTGCCTCCTTCCAGCCTTCCTCAAGTTCAAGGGAAGGACCTTTCTGCAGCTTCTTGTCTGTCTCCTGCTTACCCTGTTTCAACCTTCCCTGGCTCCCCATTGCTTCAGGGCAAGGACATTTCAGCCTAGCACTCAAAACCCTCCACAACCTGGCTCCCCACATAAAAGCCACACCTCCGAATACGCTGGCCTGCAAGTGCACGGCATTCGTTATACTCAGGCCTGCAGCTCAGGCTGTGCCCTCTGCCTGGATGTCCTTGTTTTTCCTCTTGGCAGACCCCTGCTCCTCCAGCCCCACACTAACCCCTGTGCTTTCCCCTGACCACCTGGTCACCGAGCTGCTTGACTCATCTGAGTCCATCCTGCCCGCCAGACTAGACCCCACCAGAGGGCACGACTGAGCCCAGGATGGGTCAGGCCTCCCCCGTTTCCGGCCCCGCACTCACCCAGCACATCCAGCAGGTAGTTATAGCGGATGCTGCCCACAGCGTTCTCCACCAGGCAGGTGTATGTGCCGCGGTCCGAGGGCACCACGCTCTCCATTACGAGACTCCAGTGCTGGTGGCGCAGCTGCAGGCAGAGGGAGTGTCCGGGATCACCAGGCCATGTTCACCAAGGGGGCCAGAGGACCAGGGGGCTAGATCCTCATCCTGCCCACAGGGCTCTTCTCAAGCTCTCTAGGCCCCGAGAACATCAGGTCCAGGCCAAGGACTATGGGACAAAGGAGAAGGCTCCCCAGAGTGCTTAAGCCTTGGGTTTGAGCCTTTTGAATTTTAGCTCTCCCTCTCCCTGGCTGTGCCACTCTGAGCCAGCCCTTGCCTTCTCTGAGACTCAGTTGCCTTATGATAGCATGGAGCCAACCCTGCAGGGTCTCATCAAGAAGATGAGATGCTAAGGCTTATTGAGACCAACCAGTCAGTGATTCTTCTCACTTTACAAATGGAGTTGCTGAGGCTGCGAGGTTAAGTCACTTGCCAGAGAGTAGCAGAAGAGGAACCAGAACTGCCCAGGTCCACAGTCCAGGGCTCCTTCTGGGGCCCCACAATTGCTTTCCTCATTCAATGGATTTATAGGTGTGCTTGTAGGCATGAGGGGACTGAGGAAGGAATGAGAACGAGGCAGCAGACGGTCTTGGAACCCAGAGACTCACCCGAATGCCTCCAATGCGGTTCTCCCCATGAAAGGCCTGTCCATCCTTAAGCCAGCGGATGGTGGGTGTGGGGTTGCCCGCAGCTGGACAGCGGAACTTGACGGTGTTCCCAGCCGGTACTGCATGCAGTTTCTTCTCCATGCGCTGGGGGTGTGTCCAGTAGGGTGCTGGAGGGGAGGAGAAGGCCCTTAGAATGACCGTGTGTTCCCCACACAGACCTCTTCTCAGTGATTCAATGAGCAGCGGGGACACAAGTCCTTGAAGACTTATACTCACCTTGCTGGGGGTAAATGTGCCCATTCGAGGAGTCCCTATGGGACTTGGGGTCCTCATCATCGTTGCTGGAGGTCAAGGAGTCTACATCAAGGAGAGAGGGAGGCATCTGAGGTCTAAGAGGGGCAGGTCTCTCTCCCCAGGCATCCCTTAACTGCTAGAGTCTCTTACCATCTATAATCAAGGTGAGATTTTGCAGGACGATCATGGAGCCTCGTGCCAGGCAGAGGTAGCGGCCAGTATCCTCAGGTAGGAAGCTGGCAATCTCTAGGCGGCCCCTCCAGCCCCGTACACGGCCAGCAGGTGCCAGGCGACTGCCCTCCTTGTACCAGTGGCCACCACGCTCAGCCCGCCCACAGCACAGCCGCACAGGCTGCCCAAGGGCTACTGTCAGCTCCTGCTCTTGCTGCTCCATGCTGGGAGCCAGGCAGGGCTCTGTGGGCAGAGGGCAGAGGTCAGCAGACCCCACAGCCCCATCTGAGGCAGCCTCCTGCGTACAGAGAACATGCCACACATGCACGGCACAAGCACCTTGAGACGCATGCTGGAGGAGCCACCGCTCCTTGACACCCGCACAGCCACATGCTGCGGATGCCACACCCAGGGCAAATGCCACACTCTTGGGGCATGTCACGCACACAGCATTTAGCGCACATGGCACTGGCCAAGACACACACACACACACACACGGACACACACACACACACGGCACATGCTATTGGTGCCACAAATAGGGTCATGCTGCACTGGGGCATATCACCCTCATAATGCATATACCACACATGCTGCCTGGACCTCCTAGGTCACGCATCCAGTGCACAGAACACACACACACGCGCGCGCACACACACACCCAGGCAAGGAGCTCACCACCAGCTCTGCAGCCCAGCTTAGGGCCCTGCACCCTGCAAGGCCAGTCCTCTCTCGCAGACACAGAGATAGATGGATGCTTGCTGGAAGCCAGGCACTGACTGAGTCTCAGTGGTTGAGCCCTGCCCTGCTGCCACTTTCTCAGGGCCTAGGCAAGGATCCTTTCCAGCTTTGCTCAGCCCAGTAGCCCCCTCCTGGTGCCCACTCTTCCCACCCCTGCCACCCTCTCCCACCTCAGAAGCCATACCCAGCTCCACTTCCTCAGAGGCCTCCAGGGACAAGACCGGAGGCCCAGGCACACTCAGCAGGAACCCCAACAGGGCCAACAGCAGCCGCATCTCCTTCCTACAGCTCTCAGGCACCCAGGCTGGACTTCCCACCAACTGCCTTCCTAAAATAGGGAAGGAAAAGAGCTCCTGCTACACGTGCACCTTTGCAGGGGCTTTTCCCTTATTTTGCAGATGAGGAAACTGAGACAGGAAGTGGCCAGTAGATGCGTCCAAGTCCCTAGCCAGGCTGTGGCAGTGCAGACTGGAACCAGCTTTGCTGTAGCCAAAGCCTGAGGCCTTCCTACAGCAGGTTGTGCAAGGGGTCTGGGCTGGGCTTCCTGCTCTCCTTGAGTCCTGCTGGGACCCTGGCACACATTCACAGAAAGCAGTTTTGGGATTCTTTTCTTGGAGGGAAGCAGAGAACGGAGACTATCTTCTGCATGCTCCCGGCACATGTAATTTATTTTTTGCTGAATAAATGAATTGATTGCTGAAGAGCCAAAAAACAAAGTGAAACATGATACAAGGCCAAACTTCAGCATCTGGATGTTATCTGATCCAATCCCCACTCCTTATAGCATTACTGACATTTCCAGAGCTGGGCGCTCACAACTGACAAGGCAGCTCCTTCCGTGGCAAGCAGGACCGCATCCCTGAATACCTCTGCTTGTTATGCACCAACTCCATCCGAGGCACACACGGTTTTGTAAAGAATACAGACCCTAATTATGCATCTGCCAGAGCCAACTTCAAATCCCGACTCTCATCAACTTGTAATTCCTTGTCTCTGTTTCTCTCTGGGTTACTATCCTCATAGGACTGTTTTGAGAATAAAAGAGACAACGTGCATCGGCACTGGGCCCACAGAGTGTTGGAATGTTCTTCTCCCTGTGCTCGGCCCTAGAACTGTTCACCTGTTGCCCTGGGTCTGCCCTCAGCCAGTCACCTCTGGTTCGGGTGCTGTTACTGTCAGGCTGTGATGTACACACCCCAGCTGGCTATCCTCTTCCAAATGCTATCAAGGATGCCTCTGTTCCCCAAAATAGAACACTCAGAACTGAGTCTCAGCTGGGACAAAGGAATACGGTGACCACTGCAGTCCTAGGGGCCTATGGGTGGCACTGGTGTCTCTGGATCTACCCTGTGTGGGAAGCCTATCACATCTCCTTACCCTTGGTCACTGCCACTCCACTTCCAGTCCATCTGGCTTCCCCTGCCCCGACTCAGGGCAGGTCATGGCCATCTCTTGCATGGGCCTTTGGAAACATTCTCTCCCTGGGCTCTTCAACCTTCATCTTCCAGCAGTTTTAAAAAACTACAAGTCTGCCATGTCATGCCCCCAGCTTGCAAGCCCTTCATGGCTACCTGTGCCCAGCAGGATTCAGCTCAGCATCCTAGGGCTCCCTCTCTTCGGCTGCCTGTCTCTTTGGTCACACCGTCTGTCCCTTCAGGAGCGCTGAAGCCATTGGCTTTCAAAACTGGTCACATATGCTCTCTTGCCCATTCCTCTGTGCCCCCCATTCTTCTTCTCTACTTGACTCAGATACTGCTGTCTCTGAGCCCACTTCAACTCTCAAATCCAGTCGGATCCTCCTTGGTAAAACTCCCTACCAAGCTCGGCTTGGCAGGGAGGGCAGCTCTTTGGGTACACAGCTTGGGCTGGGAGTGGGTGGGGAGGCCCGGGGATTTTATTCCTACCCCAGGCTGCCCTGATATCAGAGTCCGTAGTCGAGTCACCCGTAGCCGCTGACCGCTGACCGACCATCCCACACGTGGGAACGGAGGGCCTGCCTTAGGCATCAGACAGTCCTGGGTTCTCCTCCAGCCTCCCGCACTCGCGGTGGAGGCCCCCGGGCGCTAAGCGACTGAAACTTTCGGGGCCTCAGCTCCCTCATCTCTGCCGCCGGCGCGAAGACAGCCGCAGGGACAAGCGCGCTTGTCCTCCCCCACCCTTGCCGGGCCAGCCTGGGGGGAGGTGCGAATCAATGGGTCCCGAGGGTAGCTGCACAGGGCCAGCCTGCCCCCGCCTCGGTGGGCAATGAGTAACCAGCTCCGCGGCCAGGGTGCTCTTTGGACGGAGCGGGACAAAAGGCCCTGTGTGCACTGCGGGTTACTGATTTACCGCCCCCTCCACCCCCAGCCGCCCGGCGGACGCCCAGGTCCCCTGCGCCGGGAGGGGCAGTCCCCGCAGCCCCGCCGCCGCTCGCCCCCTGGCGGCTGGGAGCGCAGCCCGGGCCCGCAAGGGTTCCGGCTCACCTCGAGCCTGCGTGACTCCGCGCCCTGCACAGGGTCCTGCTCGCCTGTCTCCTCCTCACCTGGCTCCTCTGCCGCCTCACTCCCAGCTCCAGTCGGCCGCGACCCCTGCACCCGGCGGGGTCCGCAGACAGCCCAAGCGCTCCTCAGCCGGGAGCAAGGAATGTACCCGCGACGGCGGCGTGGCCGCGGGCGGCCCACCTCCTGCCCCGCCCCTCGGACCCGCCCCTCCTGCTCGGGCCCGCCCCTCCCGCCCCCGGGCCCGCCCACCTCCTGCCACGCCCCCTTGGGCCCGCCCCTCCTGGACCATCTCGAGCCGGAGAGAGGTGTGGCCGGCGGGGGAGGTGGCCAAGAGCCCCGCCCACCTGGGAGACCCGCCGCGGACCCGGTCAGCCCACCCCGCCCCAGCCTATACACACACCCCTACACACACCCCCTATACAACACCCCATTCAGCCTCCGCCTCTTTCGCCCCACCCAGGCTCCAGGCCAGGCTTCTAAGTTCTAGTCCACTACCCAGCTCTACAGCTTGCTTTTCACCCCTCAGGGAATGCCTGGCTCCCCTGTCTTCTGCGCAGTACCGTGCAGTGGATAGGAGAACCCCTTCCTTCTGCTCCCTCATTTGTTCTCTGCGCAACCTGTGGAGTGATACAACACAAATCTGACTGTGTCAGCCACTCCCTTAAATTTTCCTATAGCTTCCCATAGCTCTTTATACATAGATTATTGCCATGACCCACGCCTCCTGGCTCCCTGCTACTCCTGGGCAGTTTCAGGTATCATTCCCTCTTCCTGGAATGCCCTTTGGTCTGGTTAATCTTATATTATTCTCAGCTCACTTCCTCCAGGAAGCCCTCCGGACTTGCAAGCTCCTCTTAGATGACTTCTCTACTGTGAGGATGGAGAAAGAAACAGAGTGAAGTGGTTCAGAGCACAGACTACAGGGCTGAACGTCATAGGCCCAGCTCTCAGCACCATCACACAAGGCCTCGGTCTTCACTGTCTTTTCAGTGAAACAGGCAAATGATAGTCTCACCCTCAAGAGGTTGCTGCAAAAAGTAGACATGATAGCAGTATGTGTAAGCCTGGCATGCAGCGCTTGCTTTGTAATACTAGCTGCTATTTAATTATTTAGGACCTGTTATTTCTTTTCTTTTTCTTTTTCTTTTTTTTTTTTTTTTTTTT
>NW_022294116.1:0-11455 GCF_002776525.5 Piliocolobus tephrosceles | reverse complement strand
GCATGGTGGCTCACACCTGTAATCCCAGCATTTTGGGAGGCTGAGGCAGGCAGATCACTTGAGGCCAGGCATTTGAGACCAGCCTGGGCAACATGGTGAAATCCCGTCTCTACCAAAAATGCAAAAATTAGCTGGGTGTGGTGGCACATGCCTGTAATCCCAGCTACTTGGGAGGCTGAGGTAGGAAGATCACTTGAACCCAGGAGGTGGAGGTTGCAGTGAGCCAAGACTGTGTCACTGCATTCTAGCCTTGATGACAGAGCAAAACTCTATCTCCAAAAAAAGCACTTGGTTCAAAGTGCAGTGCTAGATGGGTGCTTGCTGTTGCTATTGGTGTTATACCAGCAACAGTCCAATCCTGAGCCAGTCACCTGCATGGCTGGAAGGGCAGGTGTAGGAGGATGGCGTGGTGAGAACTGTTAAAATCACACTTATAGAAACTCATGCAGAATGTGGAATTTTGTCTGTCACATTCTGGCTAACCTAGCATTGCATACTTGCAGTTTGGCTGGGAAGGTAATAACAATAATAGCAAGCACATATATAGCTCTGATTATATAGCAGACACTGTTGTAATTGTTTTACAAATATTAACTTATTTAATTTTGTTATTTAATTTTTAGACTTTAATTTTTTTAGAGATGAGGTCTCACTCTGTTGATCATGCTGGAGTGCAGTGATGCTGTAAGTGCTCACTGTAGTCTCAAACTCCTAGCTCAAGCAATCCTCCTGCTTCAGCCTCTCAAGTGGCTTGGACTACAGGCGCTGAAGGATTGTGTGTGAGCATTGCACTCCTAGATTCCTCACCTCAGTGCCCCCTTCCCCTTCAGTAACTAAGTCCTGTTGATTCTACTTCCTGAATGTCTTTTCTTTTCTTTTTTTTTTTGAGACAGACTTTCTCTCTTGTTGACCAGGCTGGAGTGCAATGGCGTGGTCTCAGCTCACTGCAACCTCCGCCTCCCAGGTTCAAGTGATTCTTCTGCCTCAGCTTCCCAAATAGTTGGGATTACAGGCACCTGCCACCATGCCCAGCTAATTTTTGTATTTTTAGTAGAGACGGGGTTTACCATGTTGGCCAGGCTGGTCTCGAACTCCTGACCTCAGGTGATCTGCCTGCTTTGGCCTCCCAAAGTGGTGGGATTACAGGCGTGAGTCACCGTGCCTGGCCCCTGAATGTCTTTTCTATTCATCCCCTGCTCTCCCTCTGCACTGCCCTCACTACTGCTTTGGTTTAGATTCACATCATCTCCCACCTGGAGGATTGTAGCAGCAGCCATCCTAGGCTTTGCTGGTACTACTCTCACCCCTTCACATCCCCAAGGCAATAAACGGCTTCTTTTTGTTGTTATTCTTGCTGTTTTGGTTCTTAGTCTCTCTGTTATTATATTGCACTTAATAGAGCCATTACTCATTAAACAAAACAAAACAAAACAAAACTCTAGTCCAGTTTAATCTTTAAGACTTGACTCTCTGTTGTTACTGATCAGATGGAAAGTTTTTACTACTGTCTAGGAGGGAAGAATTTAGATTGGAACTCCCAGTGTGCCATGAATTATTTTCCTTGTGGTTACTCAGCAGTGATTCCTGGCCTCTCCTCCCAAATAAGGCTCAGGCCTGCATTCAAGCACCCACAGGTGGGAGCCAGGATGGTTGCAGTTCCTGTCGGCATGTTAACCGGTTCCAGCTGCTCTGCAAAGGGGAGACGGGGCAGGAGAAAACGATGCCTGCTTTGGATGAAGCTCAACTTTTTCTCCAGAAGAACCCAGTGAGTAATGAATCAGACCCTGAACGTCCTGGAACACTAAACCCAATGCCACTGTCAGCTCCCTCCAAATCACAGTCATTTCCACATAGTGGCTCAGCCTAGGCCCGGTTCTCCAAACCATCCAAGCAGAGAGGGGGAAAACCATCCTCAACACCCAGAGTGCAATTTTACGGAGGAGATTTATTTTTACGTTGATTTGGAACATAAATACTGTAAATATCCTCCACCCCATACGTTTTTTTTTTTTTTTTTTTTTTTCAGAGCTCTAGTTAATGGGGTAACTTTCTGGCTTGCACTTTATCAAGTTGATAGAACTGTTTAATGAAACCCACGGAGATTGGACAATTTAGTCTAACGGTCAGTTGCAACCCTTGATGTAAGTAATTTCCAGCAATACTGTATGTATCAAACGTCCAACCTGCCAGTGGTTATCAATATCCATTATGTTTTTGGTTGGCTTGAACCATTAATAACCTGTCAGATTAAGCAATTAGGCTGTCTCTACTTGCCAGGGGAAATTGTTTTCCCCTAACTGATGATACTGGGTTTGTGGTTGTGCAGATAAGTACTTGGTCAAAATGTTTGGCGCATTCCTAGCTGAGTCTTTTTGATAGATAAGGAGCAAGAACGAAAATTCAAGAGGCTGAGAGGAACCTGCAGACAATCTCTGAGAAAAAGTATCTCAGTCATTCCAGTTCACTTTATAAAAGTAGCTTAATTATCACTGGTGCTCTCTAGCGAGGGACTTCATTTGATGTGTCACACAGATGGGACCACATTTCTCCACAGAGCTCCAGCTAAGTCGGAACATTCAGGTTTCAATTTGAAATGTGAACTATCTTGGATTCTTTAGAAAGCACATCAGGGACACTCTTGGGGCTTTGCCATTTTGCACACTTTCAAAAGCAAGATGGAGAAGGGAAGAGAGAGGGGTAAAGTTCAATGGAAACCTATTATATAATCCTCCCCTATGCTGTTCGTTTGTGGTCTCTCCTGAATTTTTTTGGTTTTGTGATTTTCTACTTACATTTTCATGTAACAGCACAAGAGTGCATGTTACTTTCTACCTTCATGTCTTTGTGCATTCTAGTGCAAAGGTGCACCTAGTGCACTTCACCTGCTGTGTTCTTTTTTTCCTCTTTACCAGTTTACACACAACCATCAGTTTGAAGACCTGGTCTGAAAACCACTTCCAAGGAGACCTTGTGTCTTGTTTTTCTAAGACCAGCCGAGCGGGTGCAAAAGAACCAGCGGGTAGGCAAGTGTAACAGCAAAACTGCTGGTTTATTTTGGTAACCTAAGGTGTGCGGGAGAAGTCTGTCGGCCTCCGGGGAAGGAGGCCGGCAGAGTCCCCCCGTGGGGCTCTCGGACGGACTTCCCACAGTCCCGACATCCCGACAGGACTGGGAAGCTGGGAAGTCCGCCGGGCTGTGAGAAGGCCGCGTGGCTCAATGGCGGAGAGCGGCTTTTCTAGGAGTGGGAGGGCAATAGGTGGGGCATGGGCGTGTCAGGGGCGTTCCGCAGGTGCGACCAGGTAAATCTTGGTCTCTTCAGATTGACGTCACCTGGCGCATGCCCAGTTGGTCTGCACCCTCCCTGGGCGCCGGCTGCATTTTCGCGCGCGCGGGAAGAGTTGGTGGTGAAGAACCCGGAAGTGCACCATCTTGCCTCCGTTCGTCCAAACACCTTGCAGAGTAACTCCATGCATTCCTATCATGCATTTACTCAAAGTTTTCTTATTCCTTTGTCATCATTTCATATTTATCATTACATTGCTTTTATCCTATTTTAAAGATTTGCTGGTCAGGTGTGGTGGCTCATGCCTGTAATCCCAGCACTATAGGAGGCTGAGGTGGGTGGATCACTGGAGTCCAGGAGTTCAAGACTACGCTGGGCAACATAGGGAGACCTCATCCTACAAACAATAATAATCAAAATTAGCTGGGCATGATAG
Source organism: Piliocolobus tephrosceles (assembly GCF_002776525.5). Lineage (NCBI taxonomy): Eukaryota > Metazoa > Chordata > Mammalia > Primates > Cercopithecidae > Piliocolobus > Piliocolobus tephrosceles. Next base: position 7,736 of record NW_022294116.1, on the reverse strand, counting down.
CATGCACCTGTAGTCCTACTACAGCTGAAAGGAGGCTGAGATGGGAGGATTGCTTGAGCCCCAGAGGTTGAGGCTGTAAGTGAGCTGTGATTTCATCACTGCACTGTGGCCTGGGTGACAGAGCAGGACCCTGTCTCAAAAAATAGGGCAAAAAAAGGGCACATTGTGCCATGAGAGTGCATGAGTGGGGGACCCATCCTGGTTTAGACCTTAAGGAAGGTTTTCTGGAGGATGTGGAATTTGAGTTGAAATAAGAAAGAGAGAAGATCCCTTAAAGCAGAGGTGATAACGTGGGAAAGCAAAATGCCAGTGCCTGGAAGTAAAATTGGATGTTCCAGGACAGAAGTGGCACACTACCAGTGTGACCTGCTGTAGCAGTTCCAGTTTTGTAAGTTAAGTTTTATCTGAAGACAGCCATGCCCATTCATTTACCTATTGTCTGTGGTTGCATATGTGCTACAAAGGCAGAGTTGAATCGTGACAGAGTTGAATCTTTGCAGAGTTGAATAGTTTCCGGAGACCATGTGGCTCCTTTGCAAAGCCTAAGGTATTTGCTATCTGCCCCTTTACAGAAGAAAATTTGCATACAAAATTAGCTGGGTGCAGTGGCAGGTGCCTGTAATCCCAGCTACTAGGGAGGCTGAGGCAGGAGAATCACTTGAGCCTGGGAGGCGGAGGTTGCAATGAGCCGAGATCGCACCACTGCACTCCAGCCTGGGCGACAGAGTCAGACTCTGTCTCAAAAAAAAAAAAAAAAAAAAAGAAAGAAAGAAGAAAATGTCCCGGCCTCTGCGGTGGCATGCAAGAGAAAGCTAAGATGACAGGAAAAGAGGAATGTAGGGAATGATGAAGCTGAAGCTGAGACAGGGACCAGACAGACCATGCAGATTAAGGGTTTTACACTTCATTCTAAGAGGATGAAAAAGAACTGAATGGTTTTAAGCAGGGGCATCAAAAGGGCTGTCCTAGTATAATACATACTGGTTTTTAATCTTTTGTTTTTAATTTGGCAGTTCATCTTGTAACTAGACCTATTCTTCAACCATATAATCTTTAATTGTGTGTCTACTCTTTCATCATAGGGTTGTATTGTAATTCAGAAAGTTGCCCATCTTTTGAAATTAGATATACTCAGCAGTGAACATCTTTGTGCATATTGTTGTTAATTCCATATTGTTGTTAATTTCTTAGAAGTGGAATCGTTGGGTCAACAGGTATATGCATTTTAAAGGCTTTTGCATCTCTGGTGTTTCCAGTCTTCCAGAAGTCATGTTTACTACCACCATCAAGGATGAGTGTATTTGATTCCCACACTCTTAGGAAAAATTTAAATATGTTTGTCAATTTTATGCAAGGAAACTATGTTTTCTTGTTGCTTTAATTTGCACTTCTGTGATTATTGATGTGGGTAACACTACTTTCCCATATGCATTTCTTCTTTTGTGAAATTCTTGCTCATATTCTTTGCTTATTTTTGGGCTATTTATCTTTCATTGTTAATTTTTTATTAGCTTATTATATATTGAGGATATTAACTGTTTGACATCCATATTGTGAATATTTTTTCCAACTTAGATTTTTAGCTTTACGTTTTATTTGTGGGATTTTTGACAGAATTTATAAGTGCTTATTTAATAAATAAATCATTTTTTCCTTTGGATTTTCTGCCCTTGGGGTTACGCTTGAGAAGACTCTCACCACACGGAGATTATGTAACATGCACATATATTTTCTACTAGTTTTAAACCAGTTTTTCTTTATATTTTAATCTTTAATCCATCTGGTATTTATTTTGGTAGTGGCACGAGATAGAGATCTAACAGATTTTTTTTCAAGGGGGAAAACTCTTTTTAGGGGAGAGGAAGAAATATCTCTTGGAAAAGTGGGAACTCTTTGATCAGAAACCCCAAACACTGTGTCTGGAAGAATGGCTCTTTGGGTGATGTGATATTGTGAAATATATATTTGGTCTTTGACCCAGTTTCCTGGCATACAACTCTTAAAATACTTAGAATCTCCAGTGTGAAGTATTTTTGTATGCTAATGATTGGCTTGATGGCTGGCAGCCTCTAGGCAGCTTCAGGATGGGGGATGGTCACCGGAAAGGCCAAGGCAGGATTAGAGGGTTGGGACTTTCAAATGACTGAAGTTTAAGTTAATCACCAGTGGCTGGTGGTTCAATCATGCCTATGTAATGAAGCCTCCATAAAAACCCAAAAGGCCAGAGTTCAGAAACTTGGAGGTTCCTAGGGGTAGTGCGCCCCCACAGAGAACACGGAAGCCCCATACCCCTTCTTATGTGCCCTTGCCTTATGCATCTCTTCATCTGGATCCTTTGTAGTGTCCTTTATCATAAACTGTTAAGTGTTTCTTTGACCTCTGTGAGCCCAACTAGAAAATTAATAGAACCCAAAGAAAAGGTTGCGGTAACCCCAGCTGGAAGCTGATCGGTTAGAAGTTCTGCAGGCTTGGATTTGTGACTGGTGTCTGAAGGGAGGACAGTCTTGTGAGACCGAGCCCCTCAACCTGTGGGATCTGACACTATCTCCAGGTAGACAGTGTCAGAATTGAATTGGAGGACACCCAGCTGGCATCCGACGCAGAATTGCTTGCTTGCTTGGTGTATGGGGAACCCCCTCCCCCTACACATTTGGTCACAGAAGTCTCTTCTGTGTTGATTGTTGTTGAATGAGAGAACAGAAAAAGCACTTTGAGTTTGCTTTTTCCACACGTATTTTGTGTCAGAGGAGTAAAATTTACTACACCGGTCCAGGCTCAGAGAAACATGTGGTTTGGGTAAAGAAAGGATAAAAACAGACGAGGGTTGAGGAGCTTTTGATTCCTGGGTGGCCATGTGGTCACCCATGATATGGAACTGCAACTGTGCTGCGCTCAGTTATTAAAGGTGAAAGTTACCAGTGGAATCTAGAGATGGATCTACCTCCTGGGGAGTTGGTTCACTGGATGCATAAGACAATGAGAACTAAGAAAAAAGTGAAATATTAATATCCTATTATGTGGTTATTGTTATCAGTAGTATGAAATTAAAAGACAGTGCTGGATTGGACCATGATGTTAGACCAAGCTCAGATTTTAGTGAGTCTGAGCTTCGGCCGCTAGCCTCAAAGGGAAAAACTGCAGCAGAGACAACAGAAAAGTACCTCTAATACCAAGAAGCTAGCCAGTGTGGGGGAAGGGCCACTCAAAATAACAATTGAAACTAAGGGTCTAGTTTGAAGGAATTGTTTCATTTTGTAGATCAGTATCATCAGTCTCCTGGGGAGCTTTTATTAAAATGCATTATAAGAGTAATGGGTTAATTTAGGGGCAGTAGCTTTTGTTATGAATGTTGCAGAGGGGAAGGGCATATTTTGGTTGATGCAGGACCCACTGCTTGTTATGGTCACAGATGTCTATACATAATCCGGACACACAGGAGATTATTCTTGAGGGAACAACAAGCTTGGTGAACTGGATAGAAGCCACTGTAAACTGTTGCCCTGAGAAGGGAGACTGTCCAGCTACCCCTGACTGTCTGCTGCTTCCAACCCCAGAGGAAGCAGAAGATAGGCCTCCTGTGCAAACCGTGTGACTTTATGATGACCGGGATATTCACCAGGTCATTGTAAATGCTGTGATTAAGAGGGCCCTTTTTGCATGGTCACCTCATGTAACTTTACTGTTACAAAATTGGAGAAGCCTTATTGAATTTGCTCTCAGATTCCTTTCATGGGTCTTATGGATGCTAATAAAAACATTAACTTAATTAACAAGAGAAAGAGGAAAGACAGAGGGGAGAGTCAAAAGCCTCATCCCAGGAAGGTGGAATTTTTTTTTTTTTTTTTTTTTGAGATGGAGTCTTACTCTGTCGCCCAGACTGGAGTGCAATGGTGTGATCTCGGCTCACTGCAACCTCTGCCTCCCAGGTTCAAGAGATTATCCTGCCTCAGTCTCCTGAGTAGCTGGGACTACAGGCACCCACCACACCCGCCCGGCTAATTTTTGTATTTTTAGCAGAGACGGGGTTTCACCATGTTGGCCAAGCTGGTCTCGAACTCCTGACCTCAAGCGATCCGCCTGCCTCGGCCTCCAAAAGTGCTGGGATTGCAGGCGTGAGCCACGACGCCGGCCTGGAAGGTGGGAATTTTTTTTTTTTTTTGAGATGGAGTCTCGCTCTGTCGCCCAGGCTGGAGTGCAGTGGTGCGATCTCCACTCACTGCAAGCTCCGCCTCCCGAGTTCACGCCATTCTCCTGCCTCAGCCTCCCGTGTAGCTGGGACTACAGGCGCCCGCCACCGCGCCCGGCTGATTTTTGTATTTTTAGTAGAGGCAGAGTTTCACTGTGTTAGCCAGGATGGTCTCGATCTCCTGACCTCGTGATCCGCCCGTCTCGGCCTCCCAAAGTGCTGGGATAACAGGCGTGAGAAATAAGGTGAATAAAGAAAACAATGATAAAGGTGAAACTGCGGAGAAAAAGAGAAGGGAGAGTCATGGGACTTGTCCCAGCAGGGTGGAAATCTTCAGACGGTTATTAAGTAATTGGGGCTGGGTGTGATGGCTCACGCCCCTAATCCCAGCACTTTGGGAGGCTGAGGTGGGAGGATCCCTTGAGCCCAGGAGTTTGAGATCAGCCCAGGCAGCATAGAGAAACCCTGTCTCTAAAAATAATACAAAAGTTAGCCGGGCATGATGATGCCGGCCTGTGGTCCCAGCTACTCAGGAGACTGAGGTGGGAAGGTCACCTGAGCCCGGGGAAATTGAGGCTGCAGTGAGGCCCTGCCTCAAAAAAAAAAAAAAAAAAAAAAAAAAAAAAAAAAAAAAAAATGGAAATACTCAGTGCTCATAAGAGTTCTATAATAAAGTGGAAATGGTTTATAGAGCTCATGCTCCCTGGGGATTGCAAGGAAGAGCTACTCATGAGCAGGAATCCTGTTTTTTTCTAGGACTGACTCTGGAACTGTCTGTGTTTGAGGAGCTGCTGGATTCTACAGTACCCTATAAGCAGCTCCCAACAGACTGTCAAGGAGCTTCTTGGTTTGTGGACGACCGTTCCATGGTGAATGGTTAACATCCTATTTGGAAGGATGCCACTCTGATCAAGGAAGGTAAAAACAAATCAGCCCACTGGCTGAATTACATATTTCCTCCCTAGCAGTGATGGAAGAATTGAACAGTGGTGAAAATCCTTGTGTTTGGATTTTTACTGACTTGTGGGCAATGGCCAATAGCCTGGCCATATAGTCAGACAGAGGGCAGTGGAAACCTGGCCTTTTAAAGGGATGCTTATGTGGGGCACAGCCCTTTGGAAATTGGAGGGGTGCATTAAAAGGTGCATGTCGATGCCCATCAGAAGAGCCCCCTTCCAGATTTGGAAGGGGGCTGGAATTGACAAACAAGTAACCCCATGTGCTCCTTTGAGGTGGCCACCTGGGTTCATGAAATAAGTGGATGTGGGGAAATTGCAGCAGTACAGACATGGGTTGAATCTAGACATGTTCCTTTTGCACCCTCTCAGGAACATTATGCCAGTAAAAACTGTTCTGCCTGTCAGCAAGAGACACTGCCAATGGCTATGGGGCAGATTCCCTGGTGGGAAGGCCCTGAACACAGTTGGCAAGTGAGACTGATGCTGGTAGCCCTGGAGGGCCACAAATGGGTTGTGACAGGAATAGACACTGATTCTGGACTGGGCTTTGTTTACCAGATGGAAGATGAAAATGCTCAGAATGGCTGGGCACGGTGGCTCACACCTGTAATCCCAGCACTGTGGAAGGCCCAGGCGGGTGGATCACTTGAGGTCAGGAGTTCAAGACCAGCCTGACCAACATGGTGAAAACCCATCTCTAGTAAAAAACAACAACAACAACAACAACAACAAACCAAAATTAGCCAGGCGTGGTGGCGCATGCCTGTAATTCCAGCTACTTGGGAGGCTGGTTGAATGGGCAATTAAAACATTGGTTATCTAAAGCAGGGGGACATAAAAGCATGAAGGGCTGGTTTACATGCCTTTATGAGTGTGTGCCCATACTCAAGATGAGCGAGCCTAAATGAATGTCCCCACTGTATTTTCCTGCATTTTGCTGGTTAATCTGGGGAAGAGAGGATGGGGAAGGATGTTGGTATGACTATGCAATTTCTGCCAAGGGAGGAGTATACTGATATAATAACTATACTTTTTCCCTTTCTTCTTCTCATCACCTTAATTGTTTTTTTCTTTACCTGATGCAGGGGTCACAGGACTACAGGTGCTGAAAGTAGGAAAGTTTTCTAAGAAAGCTTCTACCAGAATTCCTAAGGGTCTGGTGGAGGTGGGGTGTGCAAAATTGGGACTAACAGTGAATGTTGCTATATTCCCTGGTGGTAAAAATAGCCCACTAGTACTGCACTTGTGTCACGTCACCCTATCTAAATGGGAGTGGACCTAGGGAAAGTACTTGTTAGACTTTATTTATTTAAAGTCTAACTAGTATTGCTGCCTGCAATCTAGACCAGCACAGTGGTGATTCTAATGTCCCTTCCAAAGGTAAAAACAAGTTTGGATATTAATGGAGAATAGGAAAAATAGTAGCAGAGGATAAAGGAATAAAGAAATTCATTATAAATTAAGGAAAATCTAATAAGAGATGACATTGTCTTAGCTGAATTATACCAGAAACCTGAAAGGGTGACGTATGTTTGCTGAGACCACTCCTGTGAATGGAAGGAAGTCTGCAAACCTGAATGACCTCACCCTAGGAGACATTCCTATAATATGATGGGCTGGACTCATTATTAATGATTGGATTAGATTCTAGTAATGTGACAGTATCTTTTGAGTCATGTGTCCTTTTGACATAAGTGACCGGGTTCAAAAACCAGGTGGACTGTTATATTGGAAAGTATATATTTGATCTTTGACCCAGTTTCCTGGCGTAAAACTCCAAAAATCCTTGGAATCTCCAAAGCTGTGTCTTTTTGAATGCTAACGATTGACTGATGGCTGGTAGCCTCTGGACAGCATCAGGATGTGGGCAGGTTACCAGAAAGAGCAGAGGAAGAACAGTTTATTTTCCCTCAGGTGAGGCGCAAGCATTTGAGACATTCGAGACATTTCAAAACCAAATGTTTACTTACTTTAGAACGAACTTAATATATGTATTTTTTAAAATCAGATCTTCACCCAAAAGTTGATATCCTCAAAACACTTCTACCTCCAAACAGCCACCACTCCAAAGCCTCAAGCCTCATTATTCCACCCAGAAGGACGCTTTAAAATTACTTTGGTGTCTTGTGTCCATATGAGGCAAACATTTCCAAATATAAGTGTATTTGTGACTTTAAATGTGTTTCCTTCACTTATCTTTATTCTTTGTGTTGTCTATGTAAAGACTCATTGTTTTATTTATTTCATGAACACATGTATAGTATTTATTATATACTAGGAACTGTTCTTTTTAAATTAAATTAAATTAAATTTTTTGAAACAGAGTTTCGCTTTTTCGCCCAGGCTGGAGTGAAGTGGCGTGACCTTGGCTCACTGCAACCTCCTTCCCCCGGGTTCAAGCGATTCTCTCGCCTCAGCCTCCCAAGTAGCTGGGATTACAGGCATGCACCGCCATGCCCGGCTAATTTTTGTCTTTTTAGTAGAGACAGGGTTTTACCATGTTGGCCAGGCTGGTTTCGAACTCCTGACCTCAAGTGATCCACCCGCCTTGGCCTCCCAAAGTGCTAGGCTTACAGGCATGAGTGGCCAGG
>NW_022294115.1:10236-21214 GCF_002776525.5 Piliocolobus tephrosceles | reverse complement strand
GTTAAAGCTTACACTACGTTGCCTAGTTTGGAAATTCTGTCTTTGAGGAATTGGGGAAGGGATATTAAGTGGCGTCCAAAGGCTTGTGGTGAGCAAGTAAACGTCTTTGGATGAAAACTGGAGAGAAACTTTTGGAACAACTGCTTTGTGATGTGTGTATTCATATCATAGAGTTAAATCATTCTGTGGATTGAGCATTTTTGAAATACTGTTTCTGTGGACCCTGAGAAAGGACACTTGGAAATGCTCTTAAGAATATGCTGAAAATGAAATACCCTCTGATATTAACCGGAAGGAAACTTTCTGTGAAATTTCTCTAGGTAACATGAATTCCACTCGCACAGTTAATCTTCTGTTTTCATTGAGCATTATTTTCAGGCTGTTTTAAGTTAGTCAGCTAAGGGATACTCGGAAGCACTTTCAGGCATATGGTGAAAGCGGAAATATCTTCAAAAGATACTGGAGAGAAGATTTCTGAGGGAGTGCTTTGTGACATGTGCATTCTACACACAGAGTTATTCTTTTCTTCTCGTAGAGGATTGGGGAATCCTGTTTGGAGAAAACGCTACCAGGGACAATAAGGAGTACATGGACGGTTATGGTGAAATAGGAAATATCCTCAGACAAAAACTGGAAAGAAACTTTCTGTGAAAATGCTTTGTGACAGACATGTCTACTCATATCACATAGATAAATTATTTTCTATTACGCAGTTTTGAAACTGTGTCATGGATGGATTAACGAAGGGACATTTGGGATCACATTGAGGCCTGTGGGGAAGTGGTAAATCTCTTCAGAAAAAAAGTGGAGAGAAGCATTCTGAGAAACTGCTTTGGGATGTGTGCATTCCACTCAGGGAGGTATATTTCTTTACTCAGAAGGCAGTGTTTGAACACTGTTCCTGTAAAATTTAAAAAGTGATATTTTGCAGTGCATTGAAGACTATGGCAAAAAGTGAAATATCCTGAAATAAAACCCGGAAAGAAGCATTCCAATAAACTCTTCTCTTACGTGCTCATTCATTTCAAAGTGTTAAAACATACACTACATTGCCCAGTTTGGAAACTCATTCTTTGAGGACTCTGTGAAGGGATATTAAGTGAAGCCGGGAGGCTTGTGGTGAGAAAGGAAACGTCTTCCATTGAAAACTGGAGGGAAGATTTCGGAGCAACTGCCTTGTGATGTGTATATTCATCTCATAGAATTAAATTATTCTTTGGATTGAGCAGTTTGAAATCACTGTTTCTGTGGAACTTGAGAAAGTACATTAGGGACCACTCTTAAGGATATGCTGAAAAAGAAATATTCTCCAATGAAAACCAGAAGGAAACTTTCTGTGAAACTGCTCTAGTTCACATGCAGTCCACTTGCACAGTTAAGCTTCTGTTTTCATTGAGCAGTATTCTAACACTGTTTTTGTTTAGTCTGCAATGTGATACTCGGGAGCGGTTTGAGATTTATGGTGAAAACGAAAATATCTTCAGATAGAAACTGGAGAGATTTCCGAGGAGCTGCTTTGTGACGTGTGCATTACACTCACAGAGTTATACTTTTCTTCTCATAGAGATTTGGGGAATCCCACTTGGAGAAAACGTTACCAGGGGACATTCTGAAGTATATGGATGGCTATGGTGAAAAAGGAAATATCCTCAGACAAAAACTGGAAAGAAACTTTCTGTGAAACTGCGTTGTGATAGATATGTCTATTCATCTCACATAGATAAAAAGTTTTTCTATTAAGAAGTTTTGAAACTGCGTCATGGACAGATTCGCAAATGGACATTTGAGAGCACATTCAGGCCTATGGGGAAATAGGAGATATCTTCAGATAAAAACTGAGAGAAGCTTTTTGATAAACTGCTTTCTGATTAGTACATTCCACTCAGGGAGTTATACCTCTTTTCTCATAAGGCAGTGTTTGAATACTGTTCCTGTAAAACTGATATTTTGCAGTGCAGAAGGCTATGGCAAAAAGAGAAATATCCTGAAATAAAACCCAGAAAGAAGCGTTCCAACAAACTTCTCTCTGACGTGTGCATTCATTTCAGATAGTTATAGCTTGCACTAGGTTGCCCAGTTTGGAAACTCTGTCTGTGGGAAATATGTGAAGAGATATTAAGTGACTCCTGGAGGCTTGTGGTGAGATTGGAAACATCTTCCAACGAGAATTGCACAGAAGCTTTTAGAGCAACTGCTTTGTGATGTGGGTATTCATCTCATAGAATTCCATCATTCTTTTTATTGAGCAGTTTGAAATCACTCTTTCTGTGGAACCTGAGAAAGGACATTTGGGAACGCTCTTAAGAATATGCTGAAAAAGAAATGCCCTCCGATAAAAACCAGAAGGAAACTTTCTGTGAAACTCTTCTAGGTCACGTGAATTCACCTCACACAGTTAAGCTTCTGTTTTCATTGAGCAGTATTCTAACACTGTTTTAGGTTAGTCAGCTAAGGGATACTCGGGAGCGCTTAGAGGCTTACGGTGAAAACAGAAATATCTTCTGATAGATACTGGAGAGAAAATTTCTGACGAGCTGCTTTGTGACGTATGCATTCCACTCACAGAGTTATACCTTTATTCTCATAGAGGATTTTCGTATCTATTTTCGAGAAGAAGCTAACAAGGAACTTTCGGGAGTATATGGACGGCTACTATGGAAAAGGAAACATCCTCAGACAAAAACTGGAAAGAAGTTTTCTGTGAAACTGCTTTGTGAAAGATATGTCTATTCATCTCACATAGATAAAACTTTCTTTATATTATGCTGTTTTGAAACTGCATCATATATGGATTCACGAAGGGACTTTCGAGAGCACATTCAGGCTTGTTGGGTAATAGGAAAAATCTTCAGACAGAAACTTTATAGAAGCTTTCTGAGAACCTGCTTTGTGATGTGTGCATTGCACTCAGGGAGTTATACCTCTTTTCTCATAATGCAGTGTTTGAACACTTTTCTTGTAAAACTAAAAAAGTGATATTTTGCAGCCCATTGAAAACAATGGTGAAGAGTAAAATATTCGGAAATAAAACCCAGAAGGAAGCATTCTAAGAAACTGCTCTCTGATGGGTGCATTCATTTCAGAGAGATAAAGCTTACACTACGTTGCCCAGTTTGGAAACTCTGTCTTTGAGGAATCTGTGAAGGGATGTCAAGTGACGCCCGGAGGCTTGTGGTGAGAAATGAAACGTCTTGCGATGAATACTGGAGAGAAGCTATTGGAACAACTGCTTTGTGATGTTTGTATTCATCTCAAAGTGTTTAATTATTCTTTGGATCGAGCAGTTTGTAATCACTGTTTCTATGGAACCTGAGAAAATACGTTTGGGAACACTCTTAAGAATATGCTGAAAAGGAAATACCCTCCTATAAAAACCAGAAGGAAACTTTCTGTGAAACTGCTCTAGGTCACCTGAATTCCGCTCCCACAGTTAAGGTTCTGTTTTCATTGAGAAGTATTCTAACATTGTTTTTGTTTAGTCTGTGTAGTAATATTCAGGAGCGCTTTAAACTTACAGTGAAAACGAAATATCTTCAGATAGAAACTGGAGAGATATACGAGGAGCAGCTTTGTGACATGTGCATTCCACATACAGAGTTAAACTTTTCTTCTCAGAGAGTATTGGGCAATTCCGCTTGGAGGAAAAGCTACCAGGGGACATTCGGGAGTACATGGAGGGCTATGGTGCAAAAGGAAATATCCTCAGACAAAAACTGGAAAGAAGCTTTCTGTGAAACTGCTTTGTGAGAGATATGTGTATTCATCTCATGTAGATAATACATTCTTTCTATTACGCAGTTTTGAAACTGCGTCATGGACGGATTTGCGAAGGGACATTCCAGAGCGCATTCACACCTGTGGGGATATAAGAAATATTTTCAAATAAAAATTGGAGAGAAGCTTTCTGAGAAAGTGCTTTGTTATGCATGCATTCCATTCAGAGAGTTTTACTTCTTTTCACGTAAGGCAGTGTTTGAACACTGTTCATGTAAAACTGAAACGGTGAAATTTTGCAGTGCATTGAAGACTATGGTGAAATGTGAAATATCCTGATAAAAAACCCAGAAAGAAGCGTTTGAAGAAACTGCTCTCTGACGTGTGCTTTCATGACAGAGAGTTAAAGATTACACTACATAGCCCAGTTTGGAAAGTCTGTCTTTGAGGAATCTGTGAAAGGACATTAAGTGACGCCCAGAGGCTCGTGGTGAGAAAGGAAACGTCTTCCAAAGAAAACTGGAGATAAGCTTTTGGAGCAACTACTTTGTAATGTGTGTATTCATCTCATAGAGTTAAATCTTTCTTTGGATTGAACAGTTTGAAATCACTGTTTCTATTTTACCTGAGAAAGGACATTTGGGAATTCTCTTAATAATATGCTTAAAAAGAAATAGCTTCCCACAAAAACCAGAAGGACACTTTCTGTGAAACTGCTCTAGGTCGCGTGAAGTCCACTGGCAGAGTTAAGCTTCTGTTTCCATTGAGCAGTATTCTAATACTGTTTTTGTTTAGTCTGTGAAATGATACTCAGGAGTGTTTTGAGGCTTATGGTGAAAACGGAAATATCTTCAGATATAAACTGGAGAAAGCTTTTCCAAGGAGGTGCTTTGTGACATGTGCATTCCACTCACAGAGTTATACTTTTCTTCTCATAGAGGATTGGGGAATGCTGCTTGCAGAAATCACTACCAGGGGACATTCTGGACTACATGGATGGCAAAAGTGAGAAACGAAATATCCTCAGACAAAAATTGGAAAGAAGCTTTCTGTGAAACTGCTTTGTGATAGATATGTCTATTCATCTCACAAAGATAAAAACATTCCTTCAATTATGCAATTTTTAAACTGCGTCATGAATAGCAAAGGGATGTTCTGGAGCACATTGAGGCCTGTGGAGACATAGGAGATATATTCAGATAAAAACTGGAGGGAAGCTTTCTGAGAAACTGCTTTGTGATGTGTGCATTCCACTCAGGGAGTTAAATCACTTTTCTCATAAGGCAGTATTTGAAAACTGTCCCTGTAATTCTGAAAAAGTGATATTTTGCAGTGAATTGAAATCTATGGCGAAAAGTGAAATATCGTGAAATAAAACCCGGAAAGACACGTTCCAAGAAACCACTCTCTGACGTGTGCATTCATTTCAGAGGATTAAAGCTTACACTACGTTGCCCACATTGGAAACTCTCATTGAGGAATCTGTGAAGGATTATTAAGTGGTGACCGGCAGCTTTTGGTGAGAAAGAAAACATCTTCTGATGAAAACTGGAGAGAAGTTTTCAGAGCAACTGCATTGTGATGGGTGTATTAATCTTATAGAGTTAAATCTTTTTTTGGTTTGAGCTGTTTGAAGTCACTCTTTCTGTGGAAACTGCAAAAGGACATTTGGGACCACTCTTAAGAATATGTTGAAAAAGAAATACTCTCGGATGAAAACCAGAAGGAAACTCTCAGTGAAACTTCTCTAGGTCACTTGAATTCCACTCACACAGTTAAGTTTCTGTTTTCATTGAGCAGTATTCTAACACTGTTTTAGGTTAGTCAGTTAAAGGATACTCGGGAGCGTTTTGACGCTTATTGTGAAAATGGAAGTATCTTCAGATAGTTACTGGAGAGAAGGTTTCCAAAAAGCTGTTTTGTGACTTGTGCATTCCACTCACGGAGTTATACTTTTCTTCTCATAGAAGATTGGGGAATCCCGTTTGGAGAAATAGCTACCAGGGGACATTCCGGAGTATATGAACGGCAATGGTAAAAAAGAAAACATCCTCAGAAAAATACTGGAAAGAAGTGTTTTGTGAAACTGCTTTGTGATAGATGTGTCTATTCATATCACATAGATAAACTTTCTTTTTATAACGCAGTTTTTAAACTGCGTCATGGTCGGATTCACGAAGAGATTTTCAGGAGCACATTCAGGCCTGTGGGGAAATAGGATATATCTTCAGCTATAACCTGGAGAGATTTCTGAGAAACTGCTTTATGATGTGTGCATTCCTCTCAGGGAGTTATACCTCTTTTCACATAAGACAGTGTATGAATACTGTTCCTGTAAAACTGAAAAAGTGATATTTTACAGTGCATTGTAGACTACGGCAAAAAGTGAAATGTCCTGAAATAAAACCCAGAAAAAAGCACTCCAAGAAACTGTTGTCTCACGTGTGCATTTATTTCAGAGTTAGAGCTTACACTACATTGCCCAGTTGGGAACCTGTCTTTGATGAATCTGTGAAGGAATATGAAGTGCCACCCGGAAGCCTGTGGCGAGATGGGGAATGTCTTCCGATGAAAACTGGAGAGAAGTTTTCAGAGCAACACTTTGTGATGTCTGTATTCATCTCACAGAGTTAAATCATTCTTTGGATTGAGCAGTTTGAAAACACTGTTTCTGTGCAACCTGATAAAGGATATTTGGGACCACTCTTAAGAAGATGCTAAAAAAGAAACACCCTCTGATAAAAACCAGAAGGAAACTTTCTGTGAAACTGCTCTAGGTCACGTGAATTCCACATGTACAGGCAAGCTTCTGTTTTAATTGAGCAGTATTTTAACATTGTTTTATTTTAATCAGCTAAGGGATACTCGGGAGCACTTTGAGGCTTATGGTGAAAACGGAAATATCTTCAGATAGATACTGGAGAAAAGATTTCCGAGGAGCTGCTTTGTGACATGTGTATTCCACTCACAGAGATATACTTTTCTTCTCATAGAGGATTGGGGAAACCCATTTGGAGAAAACGCTACCAGGGGCATTTGGGAGTTTACAGAAGGCTATGGTGGAAAAGGAAATATCCTCAGACAAAAACTGGAAAGAAGCTTTCTGGGCAACTCCTTTGTGATAGATATGTGTACTCATCTCAGATAGATAAAATTTTCTTTCTATTTCACAGTTTTGAAACTGCGTCAAGGACGGATTCACAAAGGGACATTCATGAGCACATTTAAGCCTGTGGGAAAATAGAGAATATCTTCAGATAAAAACTGTAAGGAAGCTTTCTGAGAAACTGTTTTGTGATGTGTGCATTCCATTCAAGGAGTTACACCTCTTTTCTCATAAGGCAGTGTTTGAACACTGTTCTTGTAAAATTGAAAATGTGATATTTCGCAGGGCATTGAAGACTATGGCGAAAAGTGAAATATCCGGAAACAAAACCTGAAAAGAAGCATTTGAAGAAACTGCTCTCTGACTTGTGCATTCATTTCAGAGAGTTAAAGCTTACACTATGTTTCCCAGTTTGGAAATTCTGTCTTTGAGGATTATGTGAAGTGATATTAAGTGGTTCCCAGTGGCTTCTGGTGAGAAAGGAAATCTCTTCCAATGGAAACTGGAGAGAAACTTTTGAGCTAACTACTTTGTGATGTGTGTATTCATCTCAAAGAGTTAGATCATTCTTCAGGAGTATATGGATGGCTATGGTGAAAAAGGAAACATCTTCAGATAGAAACTGGAAAGATGATTTCCATGAAACTGCTTTGTGATAGATATGTTTATTCATCTCACATAGACAAAACTTCCTTTCTGTTATGCAGTTTTGAAACTGCGTCATGGAAGGATTCGCGAACGGACATTCCGGAGTACATTCAGGCCGGTGCAGAAATAGGAGATACATTCAGATAAAAATTGGAGAGAAACTTTCTGAGAAAATGCTTGGTGATGTGTGTATTCCACTCAGGGAGTTATACCTCTTTTCTCATAAGGCAGTGTTTGAACACTGTTTCTGTAAAACTGAAAAGGTGATATTTTGCAGCACATTGAAGACTATTGTGAAAAGTGAAATATGGAAATAAAACCCATAAAGAAGCATTCCAAGAAACTGCTCTCTGAAGTGCCCATTCATTTCAGAGAGTTAAAACTTACATTACATTGCCCAGTTTGGAAACTCTATCTTTGAGGAATCTGCTAAGGGATATTAGGTGGCGCCTGTAGGTTTGTGGTGAGAAAGGAAACATCTTCCACTGCAAATTGGAGAGAAGCTTTTGGAGCAACTTCTTTGTGATGTGCGTATTCATCTCATAGAGTTAAATCATTCTTTGGATTGAGCAGTTTGAAATCACTGTTTCTGTGGAACTTGAAGGACATTTGGGAACACTCTTAAGAATATGCAGAAAAAGAAATGCCCTGCGATAAAAACCAGAAGGAAACTTTCTCTGAAACTGCTCTTGGTCAAATGATATCCACCCACACAGTTAAACTTCTATTTTCATCGAGCAGTATTCTAACACAATGTTTGTTTAGTCTGCGAAGTGATACTCGGGAGTGGTTGGAGGCTTACCGTGAAAACGGAGATATCTTCAGATAGAAACTGCAGAGAAGATTTCCGAGGAGCTGCTTTGTGACGTGTGCATTCCACTCACAGAGTTATACTTTTCTTCTCATAGACGGTTGGGGAATCCCACTTGTAGAAAACGCTATCTGAGGATATTTGGGAGTATATGGATGGCTATGGTGAAAAAAGAAATATCCTCAGACAAAAAAACGGAAAGAAGCTTTCTGTGAAACTACTTTGGAATAGGTAGGTATATTCCACTCACATAGATAAAACTTTAATTCCTTTACGCAGTTTTGAAACTACATCATGGGCAGATTCATGAATGGTCATTCCAGAGCACATTAAGGCCGACGGGGTAATAGTAGATATCTTCAGATGAAAACTGGAGAGAAGCTTTCTGAGAAAATGCTTTGTGATGTGTGCATTCCACTCAGGGACTTTTACCTTTTTTCTCATAAGGCAGTGATTGAACACTGTTCCTGTGAAACTGAAAACGTGATATTTTGCTGCACATTGAAGTCTATGGCAAAAGTGAAATATCCGGAAATAAAACCCAGAAAGAAGCATTCCAAGAAACTGCTCTCTGACGTGCCCATTCATTTCAGAGAGTTAATGCTTAAACTACGTTGCCCAGTTTGGAAACTGTATTTGAGGAATCTGTGAATGAATAATAAGTGGCTCCCGGAGGCTTGTCATGAGAAAGGAAATGTCTTCTGATGAAAACTGGAAAGAAGCTTTTCGAACAACCGCTTTGTGATGTGTGTATTTATCTCATTGAGTTAAATCATTCCTTGGATTGATCAGCTTGAAATCACTGTTTCTGTGGAACCTCAGAAAGGACATTTGGGAATGCTTTTTAGAATATTCTGGAAAAAAAAATACCCTCCAATAAAAACCAGAAGAGAACATTTTTTGAAACCGCCCTAAGTCACGTGAAGTCGACCCGCACAGTTAAGCATCCATTTTCATTGAGCAGTATTCTAACACTGTTTTAGGTTAGTCAGCTAAGGGATACTCGGGAGCGTTTGGAGACTTACGGTGAAAACGGAAATATCTTCTGATAGAACCTGTAGAGAAGATTTTCGAGGAGCTGCTTTGTGATGTGTGCATTCCACTCACAGAGTTATACTTTTCTTCTCATAGAGGATTGAGGAATCCTGCTTGGAGAAAACGTTGCCAGGTGACATTCTGGAGTATATGGATGGCTATGGTGAAAAATGAAATATCCTCAGACAAAAGCTGGAAAGAAGCTTTCTGTGAAACTGCTTTGTGATGGATAAGTCTATTCCCCTCACATAGATAAAACTTTCTTTCTATTACACAGTTTTGAAATTGCATCCTGGATGGATTGGCGGAAGGACATTGGGGAGCTCATTCAGGCCTGTTGGGAAATAGGAGATATCTTCAGATAAAAACTGGAGAGAAGCTTTCTGAGAAACTGCTTTGTGATGTGTGCATTCCGCTCGGGGAGTTATACCTCTTTTCTCATAAGACAGTGTTTGAACACTGTTTCTGTAAAATTGTAAAAGTGATATTTTGCATCACATTGAAGACTGTGACAAAAAGTGAAATATCCTGCAATAAAACTCAGGAAAAACCATTCCAAGATACTGTTATCTGAAGTGTGCATTGATTTCGGAGAGTTAAACCTTACACTACGTAGCCCAGTTTGAAAACTCTGTCTTTAAGGAGTCTGTGAAGGGATATTTAGTGGCACCCGGAGGCTGTGGTGAAAAAGGAAAATTCTTCCAATGAAAACTGGAGAGAAGCTCTCGGAGCACTTGCTTTATGATATGTGTATTCATCTCGTAGACTTAAGTCATTCTTTGGATTGAGCATTTTGAAATCACTGTTTTTGTGGAATCTGAAAAAGGACATTTGTGAACGCTCTTAAAAATACACTGAAAAACAAATATCCTCTGATAAAAACCGGAAGGAGACTTTCTGTGAAACTGCTATGGGTCACGTCAAGTCCACTCATAGAGTTAAGCTTCTGTTTTCATTGAGCAGAATTTTAACACTGTTTTTGTTTAGCCTGCGAAGTGATACTCGTGACCACTTTGAGGCTTAGGGTGAAAACGGAAATATCTTCAGATAGATACTAGAGAGAAGATTTTCGAGGAGCCGTTATGTGACATTTGCATTCCACCTACAGAGATATACTTTTCTTCTCATAGAAAACTGGGGAATCCGGCTTGGAGAAAATTCTACCAGGGACATTTGGGAGTATATGGAGGGCTATGGTGAAAAAGGAAATAACCTCAGACAAAAACTGGAGAGAAATTTTCTGTAAAAACAGCTTTGTGATAGATATGTCTATTCATCTCACATAGATAAAGCTTTCTTTGTATTACACAGTTTTTAAACTGAGTCATGGACGGATTCATGAAGGGACATTTGGGAACATATTCACGCTTTTGGGGAAATAGGAAATATCTTCAGATAAAAACTGAAGAGATGCTTTTTCAGAAACTGCTTTGTGATGTGCGCAGTCCAGTCAAAGAGTTATACTTCTTTTCTCATGAAGCAGTATTTGAACACTGCACCTGTAAAACTGAAACAGTGATATTTTGCAGTGCATTGAAGACAATGGCACAAAGTGAAATATACTGAAACAAAACCCGGAAAGAAGCTTCTCTCTGACGTGTGCATTCATTTCAGAGAGTTAAAGCTTACACTACGTTGCCTAGTTTGGAAATTCTGTCTTTGAG
>NW_022294115.1:4904-10136 GCF_002776525.5 Piliocolobus tephrosceles | reverse complement strand
GTTAAAGCTTACACTACGTTGCCTAGTTTGGAAATTCTGTCTTTGAGAAATCAGTGAAGGTATATTAAGTGGTGTCTGAAGGCTTGTGGTGAGCAAGCAAACGTCTTCCGATGAAAACTGGAGAGGATTTTTGGAGAAACTGCTTTGTGGTTTGTGTTTTCATCTCATAGAGTTAAATCATTTTTGGAATGAGCAGTTTGAAATCACTGTTTCTGTGGAACCTGAGAAAGGACATTTGGGACCCCTCTTTAAAATATGCTGAAATAGAAATACCTTCTGATAAAAACCAGAAGGAAACTTTCTGTGAAACTGCTCTAGGTCACGTGAATTCCACTCCCACAGATAAGCTTCTGTTTAAATGAGCAGTATTCTAACACTGTTTTAGGTTAGTCAGCTAAGGGATGCTTGGGGGTGCTTTGAAACATATGGTGAAATTGGAAATATCTTCAGATATATACCAGAGAGAAGATTTCCAAGAGCTGCTCCATGATGTGTGCACTCCACTCACAGAGTTATACTTTTCTTCTCATAGAGGATTGGGGAATCCCGCTAGGATAAAAAGCAACTGGGTGACATTCGGGAGTATATGGATGGCTATGGTGGAAAAGCAAATATCCTCAGACAAACACTATAAAGAAGCTTCCTGTGAAACTGCTTTGTGATACATATGTCTATTCTTCTCACATAGATAAAACTTTCTATCTATTATGCAGTTTTGAAACTGCGTCATGGTCAGATTCGCGAAGAGACATTCAGGAGCACTTTCAGACCTATGGGAAAGTCGAAAATATCCTCAGAAAAAAACTGAAGAGAAGCTTTCTGAGAAACTGCTTTGTGATATGTGTACTGCACTCAGGGAGTTATACCACTTTTCTCCTGAGAAAGTGTTTGAACATTGTTCCTGTAAAACTGAGAAAGTGATATTTTATAGGGCATTGAAGACTACAGCGAAAAGTGAAATATCCTGAAATAAAACCCAGAAAGAATCTTTCCAAGAAAGTGCTCTCTGACGTGTGCATTCATTTCAGAGAATTAAAGCTTACACTACGTTGCCCTGTTTGGAAACTCTGCCTTTGAGGAAACTGGGAAGGGATATAAAGTGGTGCCCGGAGGCTTAGGGGGAGAAAGGAAACGACTCCCAATGAAAAGTGGAGAGAAGCTTTTGGAGCAACTGCTTTGTGGTTTGTGTATTCATCTCATACATTAAAATCATTCATTGAATTGAGCAGTTTGAAATCACTGTTTCTGTGGAACCTGAGAAAGGACATTTGGGAATGCTTTTAAGAATATGCTGAGAAAGAAATACCCTTGGATGAAAACCAGCAGGAAACTTTCTTTGAAACTGCTCTAGGTCACGTGAATTCCACTCGCAGACTTAAGCTTCTGTTCTCATTGAGCAGTATTCTAACACTGTTTTAGGTTAATTAGCTAAGAAATACTCAGGAGCTCTTTGAGGCTTATAGTGAATACGGAAATATCTTCAGATAGTTACTGGAGAGAAGATTTCCGAGGAGCTGTTTTGTGACGTGTACATTCCACTCACAGAGTTATACTTTTCTTCTCATACAGGATTGGGGAATCCCGTTTGGAGAAAAAGCTACCAGGAGACATTTGGGAGTATATGGATGGCTATGGTGAAAAAGGAAATATCCTCAGACAAAATTGGAAAGAAGCTTTCTGTGAGACTGCTTTTTGATACATATGTCTCTTCATCTCACATAGATAAAACTTTCTTTCTATTACTCAGTGTGAAACGGCATTATGAATGGATTCGTGAGGAGACATTCGGAAGCACATTAAAGCCTGTGGCGAAATTGGAAATATTTTCAGCTAAAAACTGGAGAGAAGCTATCTGAGAAACTGCTTTGTGATGTGCTCATTCCACTGACAGATTTGTTCCTCTCTTGTCACAATGCAGTGTTTGAACACTTTTCCAGTAAAACTGAGGAAGTGATAATTTGCAGCGCATTGAAAACTATGGCGAAAAGTGAAATATCCTGACAGAAAACACAGAAAGAAGCATTCAAAGAAACTGCTCTCAGACTTGTGCATTAATTTCAGAGAGTTAAAGCTGACTCTATGTTGCCCAGTTTGGAAACGCTGACTTTGAGGTATCTGTGAAGGGATATTAAGTGGTGCCTGGAGCCTTGTGGTAAGAAAGGAAATGTCTTCCAATGAAAAGTGGAAAGAAGCTTTCAGAGCAATTGGTTTGTGATGTGTGTATTCATCTCATAGAGTTAAGTCATTCCTTGGATTGAGCAGTTTGAAGTCACTGTTTCTGTGGAACCTCAGAAAGGACATTTGGGACCGCTCTTAAGAATAAGCTGAAAAAGAAATACCCTCCGATAAAAACCAGAAGGAAACATTTTGTGAAACTGCTCTATGTGACGTGAAGTTCTCCCACACACTTAAGCTTCTGTTTTCATTGAGCAGTATTCTAACACTGTTTTTGTTTAGACTGTGAAGTGAAATTCGGGAGCACTTTGAAGCTTATAGTGAAAACGGAAATATCTTCAGATAGACACTGGAAAGAAGATTTCTCAGAAGCTGCTATGTGACGTGTGAATTCCACACACAGAATTAAACTTTTCTTCTCATAGAGGATTGGGGAATCCCATTTGGAGAAAAGGCTAACAGGGGACATCGTGAGTATATGGAGGATGGATATGGTAAAAAAGGAAAAATCCTCAGACAAAAACTGGAAAGATGCTTTCTGTGGAACTGCTTTGTGATAGATATGTCTATTCATTTCACATAGATAAAACATTTTTTCTATTATGCAGTTTTGAAAATATGTCAGGGACGGATTCATGAAGAGACTTTCAGGAGGACATTCAGGCCTGAGGGGAAATAGAAAATATCTTAAGATAAAACCGGAGAGAAACTTTCTGAGAAATTGCTTTGTGGTGTGCGCATTCCACTCAGGGAGTCATAAGTCTTTTCTCATAAGGCAGTGTTTGAACACTTTTCCTGTAAAATTGGAAAAGTGATATTTTGCAGCACATTGAAGACAATGGTGAAAAGTGAAATATCCTGAAATAAAATCCGCAAAGAAGCACTCGTAGAAACAGCTCTCGAACGTGTGCATTCATTTGAGTGTTAAAGCTTACACTACGTTTCCCACTTTGGAAACTTTGTCTTGAGGAATCTTTGAAGGGATATTAAGTGGCGCCCGGATGGTTGTGGTGAGAAAGGAAACGTCTTCCGATGAAAACTGGAGAGAAGTTTTAGGAGCAACTGCTTTGTGACGTGTGTATTCATCTCATAGAGTTAAATCATTCTTTCGATTGCTCAGTTGGATATCACTGTTTCTGTGGGACAAGAGAAAGGATATTTGGGACCACTCTTAAGAATATGTTGAAAAAGAAATACCCTCCAATGAAAACCAGAAGGAATCATTCTGTGAAACTGCTCTGGGTCATGTGAAACCCACTCACACAGTTAAGCTTCTGTATTCACAGAGCAGTATGCTAACACTGTTTTAGGTTTGTCAGCTAAGGGATACTCAGGAGTACTTTGAGGCTCATGGTGAAAATAGAAATATCTTCAGAGAGATACTGGAGAGAAGATTTTCGAGGAGCTGCTTTGTGACGTGTGCATTCCACTCACAGAGTTTTACTTTTCTTCTCATAGAGGATTGGAGAATTCCGTTTGGAGAAAATGCTACCAGGAAACATTGGCGACTATATGGATGCCTATGGTGAAAAAGGAAATACCCTCCAACAAAAAGTGGATAAAAGCTTTCTGTGAAACTGCTTTGTGAGATATGACTATTCCTCTCACATAGATAAAACTTTCCTTCTATTACACAGTTTTGAAACCATGTCATGGACCGATTTGTGAAGAGACATTCAAGAACACATTCAGGCCTGTGGGGAAATAGGAGATATCTTCAGATAAAGACTGGAGAGAAGTTTTCTGAGAAACTGCTTTGTGATGTGCACATTCCACTCAGGGTGCTATACCACTTTTTTCATGAGGCAGTGTTTGAACACTGTTCCTGGAAAACTGAAAAAGTGATATTTTGCTGCACGTTGAAGACTATGGCGAAAAGTGAAATATCCTGAAATAAAACCCAGAAAGAAGCATTCCAAGAAACTGCTCTCTGACGTGTGCATTCACTTCAGAGAGTTAAAGCTTACACGACATTGCCAAATTTGGAAACTCGGTCTTTGAGGAATCTGTGTAGGGATATTAGGTGGTGTCCAGAGGCTTGTCATGAGAAAGAACTGCGTTCTTTGAAAAACTGGAGAGAAGCTTTCAGAGCAACTGCTTTGTGATGTGTGTATTCATCTCATAGACTTAAATCATTCTTTGAATTGAGCAATTTGAAATCAATGTTCTTGTGGAACCTGAGGAAGGACATTTGAGAACGCTCTTAAGAATATGCTGAAAAAGAAATACCCTCCAATAAAAACCAGAAGGAAACATTCTGTGAAACTGCTCTAGGTCACATGAAGTCCACTCTCACCTTTCAACTTCTGTTTTCATTGAGCAGTATTCTAACACTGTTTTACATTAGTCAGCTGAGAGATATCTGGAGCAGTTTTAGGCCTACGGTGAAAACGGAAATATCTTCAGATAGATACTGGGGAAAAGATTGCCGAGGAGCTGCTTTGTGACGTGTGCATTCCCCTCACAGAGTTTAACTTCTCTTCTCATAGACGATTGGGGAATCTCATTTGAAGAAAACACTAACAGGGGACATACAGGAGTATATGGACAGCTATGGTGAAAAAGGAAATATCCGCAAACAAAAATTGGAAAGAAGCTTTCTATGAAACTCCTTTGGGTTAACTAGGTCTATTCCACGCACAGAGATAAAACTTTCATTCTATTATGCAGCTTTGAAACTGCGTCATGGACGGATTCTCGAAGGGACATTCGGGAGCACATTAAGGCCTCTGTGGAAGTAAGAAATATCTTCAGATAAAAACTGGAGAGAAGCTTTCTGAGAAACTGCATTTTGATATGAGCATTTCACTCAGGGAGTTATTCTTCTTTTCTCATAAGGCAGTGTTTGAACCCTATTCCTGTAAAACTGAAAAAGTGATATTTTGCAGCGCATTGAAGATTATGGCGAAATGTTAAATATCCTGAAATAAAATCCAGAAGAAGCATTTCAAGAAACTGCTCTCTGACCTGGGCATTCATTTCAGAGTGTTAAACCTTACACTACATTGATCAGTTTGGAAACTGTCTTTGAGGAATCTGTGAAGGGATATTAAGTGG
>NW_022294115.1:221-4804 GCF_002776525.5 Piliocolobus tephrosceles | reverse complement strand
GAGCAACTGCTATGTGATGTGTGTATTTTTCTCATACAGTTAAATCATTCTTTGGATTAAGCAGTTTGAAATCACTGTTTCTGTGGAACCTGAGAAAGGACATTTGGGAACACTCTTAAGAATACGCTGAAAAAGATATACCCTCTGATAAAAACCAGAAGGAAACTTTCTGTGAAACTGCTCTGGGTCATGTGAAGTCCACCCGCTCAGTTAAGCTTTTGTTTTTATTGAGCATTATTATAACACTGTTTTAGGTTAGACAGCTAAGAGATAGTCGGAAGCACTTTGAGGCTTATGGTGAAAACGGAATTATCTTCAGATAGATACCGGAGAGAAGATTTCTGAGGAACTCCTTTGTGATGAGTGCATTCCAATCACAGAGTTATACTTTTCTTCACATAGAGAATTAGGGAATATCATTTGGAGAAAACGATACCAGGGGACATTCAGGAGTATATGGATGGCTATGGTGAAAAAGGAAAATCCTCAGACAAATCTGGAAGGAAGTTTTCTTTGAAACTGCTTAGTGATAGATATGTCTGTGTCTCTCACATAGATAAAAGTTTCTTTCTATTATGCAGTTTTGAAACTGCATCATGGACGTATTTGCGAAGAGACATTCGGCAGCATATTCAGGCCTGAGGGTAAATACGTAATATCTTCAGATAAAAACTGGAGAGAAGCTTTCTGAGAAACTGCTTTTTGATGTGTGCATTCCACTCAGGAAGTTATACCTCCTTTTTCATGAGGCAGTGTTTGAACACTGTTCTTGTAAAACTGAAAAGTGATAATTTGAAGCACATTGAAGACTATGGCGAAAAGTGAAATATCCTGAAATAAAACCCAGAAAGAATCATTCCAAGAAACTGCTCTCTGACATGTGCATTCACTTCAGAGAGTTAAAGCTTATGTGACATTGTGCAGTTTGGAAACTCTTTCTTTGAGGAATCTGTGAAGGGATATTGAGGGGTGTACTTATGCTTGTCATGAAAGGGAAACGTATTCTGTTGAAACTGGAGAGAAGCTTTCAGAGCAACTGCTTTGTGATGTGTGTATTCGTTTCATAGATGTAAATCATTCTTTGGATTGAGCAGTTTGAAATCACTGTTTCTGAGGAACCTGAGAAAGGACATTTGGGATCGCTATTAAGTATATGCTGAAAAACTAATACCCTCTGATAAAAAAGAGAAGGAAACATTCTGTGAAACTGCTCTAGGTCACGTGAAGTCCACTCGCACAGTTAAGCTTCTGCTTTCATTGAGCAGTATTCTCACACTGTTTTATGTTAGTCAGCTGAAGGATATTGGGAACAGTTTTAGGCTTATGGTGAAAACGGAAATATCTTCAGATAGATACTGGAGAGAGGATTTCCGTGGAGCTGCTTTGTGACATGTGCACTCCAGTCACAGAGTTTTACTTTTCTTCTCATAGAGGATTGGGGAATCCCATTTGGAGAAAACGCTAGCAGGGGATATTCAGAAGTATATGTATGACTATGGTGGAAAAGAAAATACCCTCTGACAAAAACTGGAAGGAAGTATTCTGTAAAACTGCTTTGTGATAAACATGTCTTCATCTCACATAGATAAAACTTTCTCTCTATAACGTAGTTTTGAAACTGTGTCAAGGATGGATTTGCCAAAGGACATTTGGGAGAACATTCAGGCCTCTGGGGTAAAAGGATATATTTACAGATAAAAACTGGAGAGAAGCTTTCTGAGAAACTGCTTTGTGAGTGTGCATTCCACTCAGGGAGTTATACCTCTTTTCTCATAAGGCAGTGATTGAACACAGTTCCTGTAAAACTGAAAATGTGATATTTTGGCCGACATTGAAGAATATGGCGCAACATGAAGTATCCTGAAATAAAACCCCAAAGGAAGCATTCCAAAAAATTGCTCTCTGACGTGTGATTTCATTTCAGAGAGATAATCCTTACAGTATGTTGCCCTGTTTGGAAACTGTCTCTTTAAGGAATCTGTGAAGGAGTATTAAATGGCATCTGGAGGCTTGTGGTGAGAAAGGAAACATCTTAAAATGAAAACTGGAGAGAAACTTTCAGAACCACCACTTTGCAATGTGTGTATTCATCTCAAAGAGTTAAATCATTCTTTAGGAGCAAATGGATGGCTATGGTGAAAAAGGAAAAATCCTCACACAAAAACTGGAAAGAAGCTTTCTGTGAAACTGCTCTGTGATATATATGTCTATTCATTTCACATAGATAAAACTTTCTTTCTATAATGCAGTTTTGAAACTGCGACATGGACGGTTTCACAAAGGTACGTTCAGGAACACAGTCAGGCCTGTGGGGAAATAAAAGATATCTTCAGATAAAAACTGGAGAGAAGTTTTCTGAGAAACTGCTTTGTGACATGTGCATTCTACTCAGGGATTTATACCTCTTTTCTCATAAGGCAATGTTTGAACACTGTTTCTGTAAAACTGAAGAAGTGATATTTTGCAGCGTGTTGAACACTACGGTGAAAAGTGAAATATCTTGAAACAAAACCCAGAAAGAAGCATTACAAGAAACTGCTCTCTGACATGTGCATTCATTTCAGAGAGTTAAGGCTTACACTACGTTTCCCAGTTTGGAAACTCTGTCTTTGAGGAATCTGTGAAGGGATATTAAGTGGCACCCAGGGGCTTGGTGTGAGAAAGGAAACGTCTTTCGATGAAAACTGGTGAGATGCTTTCGGAGCAACTGCTTTGTGATGTGTATATTCATCTCATATATTTAAATCATTCTTTAGATTCAGCAGTTTGAAATCACTGTTTCTGTGGAACCTGAGAAAGGACATTTGGGACCGCTTTTAAGAATATGCTGAAAAAGAAATATCCTCCAATAAAAACCAGAAGGAAACTATCTGTGAAACTGCTCTAGGTCACATGGAGTCCACTCACACAGTTCGACTTCTGTTTCCATTGAGCAGTATTGTAACACTGTTTTTGTTTAGTCTGCGAAGTGATACTCGGAAACGCTTTGAGGCTTACGGTGAAAATGAAACTATCTTCAGATAGAAACTTGAGAGAAGATTTCTGAGGAGTTGCTTTGTGATGTGTGCATTCCACTCACAGAGTTATACTGTTCTTCTCATAAAGGATTGGGGAAACCCATTTGCAGAAAACGTTACCAGGGGAAATTCGGGAGTATATGGACTGCTATGGTGAAAAAGGAAATATCCTCAGACAAAAACTGGAAAGAAGATTTCTGTGAAACTGGTTTGTGAAAGATATGTCTCCTCCTTTTACATAGATAAAACTTTATTTCTTTTATGCAGTTTTGAAACTGCATCCCAGACGGTTTCACGAAGGGACATTCATGAGCCCATTCACATCTGTGGGGTAATAAGAAATATCTCCAGATTAAAAGTGGAGAGAAGCTTTCTGAAAAACTGCTTTCTGAGGTGTGCATTCCACTCAGTGAGTTACACCTCTTTTCACATAAGACAGTGTATGAACATTGTTTCTGTAAAACTGAAAAAGTGATATTTTACAGTGCATTGTATACTACAGCAAAAAGTGAAATATCCTGATTTAAAACCCAGAAAGAAGCATTCCAAGAAAATGCTCTGTGCTGTGTGCATTTATTTCAGAGTTAAAGTTTACACTACATTGCCCAGGTTGGAATCTCTGTCTTTGAGGAATCTGTGAAGGGATATTAAGTGGCACCCAGAAGCCTGTGGTGAGAAGGGGAACGTCTTCTGATGAAAAGTGGAGAGAAGCTTTCGGAGCAACACTTTGTGATATCTGTATTCATCTCACAGAGTTAAATCACTCTTTGGATTGAGCAGATTGAAAACACTGTTTCTGTGCAACCTGATAAAGGATATTTGGGACCGCTCTTAAGAAGATGCTAAAAAAGAAACACCCTCCGATAAAAACCAGAAGGAAACTCTGTGAAACTGCTCCAGGTCACGTGAATTCCACCTGCACAGTCAAGCTTCTGTTTTCATCGAGCAGTATTTTAACACTGTTTTATTTAAGTCAGCTCAGGGATACTCGGGAGTGATTTGAGGCTTATGGTGAAAACGGAAATATCTTCAGATAGATACCAGAGAGAAGATTTCCGAGGAGCTGCTTTGTGACATGTGTATTCCACTCACAGAGTTATACTTTTCTTCTCATAGAGGATTGAAGAAACTCATTTGGAGAAAATGCTACCAGGGGCATTTGGAAGTATACGGAAGGCTAGGGTGGAAAAGGAAATATCCTCAGACAAAAACTGGAAAGAAGCTTTCTGGGGAACTGCTTTGTGATAGATATGTGTACTCATCTAAGATAGATACAACTTTCTTTCTATTTCGCTGTTTTGAAACTACGTCAAGGACGGGTTCGCGAAGGAATGGTCATGAGCACATTTAGGCCTGTGGGCAAATAGAGAATATCTTCAGATAAAAACTGTAAGGAAGCTTTCTGAGAAACTGCTTTGTGATGTGTACATTCCGCTCAAGGAGTTATACCTCTTTTCTCATAAGGCAGTCAGTGTTTGAACACTGTTCTTGCAAAACTGAAAAAGTGATATTTTGCAGAGCATTGAAGACTATGCCAAAAAGTGAAATATCCGGAAAGAAAACCCA
>NW_022294115.1:0-121 GCF_002776525.5 Piliocolobus tephrosceles | reverse complement strand
AAAGAAGCATTTCAAGAAACTGCTCTCTGACTTGTACATTCATTTCAGAGATTTAAAGCTTACATTACATTGCCCAGTTTGGAAATTCTGTCTTTGAGGAATCTGTGAAGGGATATTAAGT
>NW_022294114.1:0-2934 GCF_002776525.5 Piliocolobus tephrosceles | reverse complement strand
GGCAGAGACTGGAGTGATGCGGCCACAAGCCCAGGGATGCCTGGAGCTCCCAGGAGCTGGGAGAGGCAGCAAGGATCCTCCCCTCGAGCCTCCAGAAGGAACTGGATACAACTGGAATGGGTTGAATGGTGACCCCAAAACATATGATTCATCCTACCCCCCAGAACCAATGAATGGGATTTTATATTTGGAAACAGGGTTAAAGATCTTGAGATCATGCTGAATTAGGATGGGCCGTAAATGCAATGGCAGGTGTCCTGAGATACTGAAGAGGAGACACAGAGGAGGAGGCCACATGGAGACAGAGGCAGAGACTGGAGTGATGCGGCCACAAGCCCAGGGACGCCTGGAGACCCCAGGGGCTGGGAGAGGCAGGACGGATCCTCCCCTTGAGCCTCCACATGGATCTCACACTTCAGGTCTCCAGGACCAAAAGACAATAAACTCCTGTTCTTTTTTTTTTTTGAGACGGAGTCTCGCTCTGTCACCCAGGCTGGAGTGCAGTGGTGCCATGCCGGGTCCAGTGGTTCTCTGTAGTAGCTGGGATGACAGGCACAAGCCACAGCACCCGGCCTCAGTTTTGTATTTTTAGTAGAGACGGGGTTTCACCGTGTGGGCCAGGCTGGTCTCGAACTCCTGACCTCAGGGGATCCGCCCGCCTCAGCCTCCCAAAGGGCTGGGATGACAGGTGGGAGCCTTGGTGCCTGGCCAGAAGCTTTTACTCTCAAGCAAAATCCTTTTCTGAATTCGGCTGCAGACTCCATAGGCACAGCCACTCAGGATGGAAGAGAGCAACCCCTGGCCTGCAGATGGCTGTCTTTTATTTCATTTTTTAAGACGGAGTCTTGCTCTGTCACCCAGGCTGGAGTGCAGTGGCCGGATCTCAGCTCACTGCAAGCTCCGCCTCCCGGGTTCACGCCATTCTCCTGCCTCAGCCTCCCGAGTAGCTGGGACTACAGGTGCCGCCACCTCGCCCGGCTAGTTTTTTGTATTTTCAGTAGAGACGGGGTTTCACCGTGTTAGCCAGGATGGTCTCGATCTCCTGACCTCATGATCCGCCCACCTCGGTCTTATTCCAGGGCCCAGGGGGTGTCTGTCAGTGGGATGACCTTGTTTCCCCTCCACGTCTCCTCTCGTGAATAAGAGGAAGGTGTGAAGTTACCATCAGGTTCAGGCTCCTTTTGGAGGTCACAGAAACGGGGGGACTGAATCTGCTGACCTTTGCAGGCAGAACACCAAGAAACAAGGAAGAACTGGTGACCCGTAGACAGGCGGGCGGGGGGTGGCCTGCGTTTCCGTGACCCAGGATGGCGGGCCTGGCTTCGACTCACCCATGAGGGAGACAGGAGGGGCACGCCCCACTCACCGAAGCGCTGGGGGGTGCTCCAGGCACTCAAGAAATCATACACTGTTTCCCGGGCTCTTATTTGCACTGTGTACGTTCCAGGATTGGGTAGCTGGAAGGAGGTTGTGTCTCTGACCTGTGGTTTAAAAGAAAAGAAAGAAGGAAAGGGTCCGGGTGCGGTGGCTCACGCCTCTCACCTCAGCACTTTGGGAGGCCGAGGCAGGTGGATCACCTGAGGTCAGGAGTTGAAGACCAGCCTGGCCAACGTGGTGAAACCCCGTCTCTACTAAAAATATAAAAATTAGCCAGGTGTGGTGGCAGGTGCCTGTGATCCCAGCTACTGGGGAGGCTGAGGCAGGAGAATCACTTGAACCTGGGAGGTGGAGGTTGCAGTGAGGTGAGATCACACCAGTGCACTCCAGCCTGGGTAACAGAGACTGTGTGTCAAAATAAGAAAAGACAGAGAGAGACAGAGAGAGAGGGAGAGAGAGAAAGAAAGAGAAAGAAATAAAGGGAAAAGAAAAGAAAAGGAAAGAAAAGAAAAAGCAAAGAAAGAAAGGGAGGGAGGGAAGAAAAGGAAAGAAAGAAGAGAGACAGGAAAGGACGGAGGGAGGGAGGGAAAGAGAAAAGAGAGAAAGGAAAAGAAAGAAGAAAAGGGGCTGGGCGCTATGGTTCATGCCTCTCACCACAGCACTTTTGGAGGCTGAGGTGGGAGAACTGTTTAAGCCCAGGAGTTCGACACCAGCCTGGGCAACTTGGCAAGACCCTATCTTTACCGAGAAAAAAAGAAATGTGAAAATTACCACACATGGTGACACACGCCTTTGGTCCCGGCTACTAGGGAGGCTGAGGTGGGAGGATACCTTGAGCCAGGAGTTTGAGACCAGCCTGGGCAACAAAGCAAGATCCCATCTCTACAAAAAAAAAATTGTTTTTGTTTTGAGACGGAGTTTCACTTTTGTTGCCCAGGTTCAAGTGATTCTCCAGCCTCAACCTCCCGAGTAGCTGGGGTTACAGGCATGCACCACCACGCCCGGCTAGTTTTGTATTTTTTTTTTTTTTTTTTTTTTTTTGAGGTGGAGTCTTGCTCTGTTGCCCAGGCTGGAGTGCAGTGGCCGGATCTCAGCTCACTACAAGCTCCGCCTCCCGGGTTCATGCCATTCTCCTGCCTCAGCCTCCCGAGTAGCTGGGACTACAGGCGCCGCCACCTCGCCCGGCTAGTTTTTTTGTATTTTTTAGTAGAGACGGGGTTTCACCGTGTTAGCCAGGATGGTCTCGATCTCCTGACCTTGTGATCCGCCCGTCTCGGCCTCCCAAAGTGCTGGGATTACAGGCTTGAGCCACCGCGCCCGGCCTAGTTTTGTATTTTTAGTAGAGACAGTGTTTCTCCACGTTGGCCAGGCTGGTCTGGAACTCCCGACCTCAGGTGATCCGCCCCCCCTCTCAGCCTCCCAAAGTGCTGGGATTACCGGCATGAACCACCACATCCAGCCAAAAATATTTTATTTTATTCTATTTTATTTTATTTTTTATTTTATTTTATTTTATGTATTTTATTTTTTATTTTATTTTATATATTTTATCTTTCA
>NW_022294110.1:0-5796 GCF_002776525.5 Piliocolobus tephrosceles | reverse complement strand
TAGAAAACTCCTCCATGAAACAGTGGTGTAACTCTGTGAGATGAATTCACACATCACAAAGCAGTTTCTCAGAGGGCTTCTTTCTAGTTTTTAACTGAGGATCTTTCCTTTGTTACCATGGGCATCAAAGAGTTCTAAAATACCACTTCTCAGATTCCACAAAAACAGTGCTAGCCAATGGCTACATGAAAGAGTGATGTCAATCTCACATTAATTCAGAAATCACAAACCAGTTTCTCAGAAAGCTTCTTTCTGGTTTTTATCTGAGGATATTTCCTTTGTAACCATAGGCTTCAAAGCTATCCAAAATATCCCTTCTCAGATTCCACAAAAACAGTGGTAGCAAATGGATCCATGAAACAGCAGTGTAACTCTGTGAGAAGAATTCACACATCACAAAGCAGTTTCTCAGAAAGCTTCTTTCTTGTTTTTGTCTGAGGATATTTCAGGCCTCAATGCCCTCCCATATATCTCATTGCAGATTCTGCGAAAAGTGTTAGCAAACTTCTCAATGAAAGCAGTGTTGTAACTCTGTGAGATGAATTCACACAGCGCAAAGCAGTTTCTGAGAAGGCTTCTCTCCAGTTTTTATATGAGGATATTTTATTTTTCATCATGGGATTCAATGCTATCCAAGATATCACTTCTGTGATTCCACAAACAGAGTGCTAACAAACTCCTCCATGAAAGAGTGGTGAAAGTTTGTGAGATGAATTCACATGTCACAAAGTGGTTTCTCAGAAATCTTATTTCTAGTTTTTATCTGAGGATATTTCCTTTGTTACCATAGGCTTCAAAGCGATCCAAAATGTCCCTTCTCAGATTCCACAAAAACAGTGCTAGCCAACGGCTCCATGAAAGAGTGGTGTAACTCTGTGAGATGGATTCACAAATCAAAAAACTGTTTCTCAGAAAGCTTCTTTCTGACTTTTATCTGAGGATATTTCATTTGTCACCATTGGCTTCAAAGTGATCAAGCTATCCCTTCTCAGAGTCCACAAAAACAGTGCTTGCAAACGGATCCATGAAAGAGTAGTGTAACTTTGTAAGATGAATTTACATATCACAAAGCAGTTTCTCCGAAGGCTTCTTTCTACTTTTTACCTGAGAATATTTCCTATGTCACCATACGCTTCAAAGAGATCCAAAATATCCCTTTTCAGATTCCACAAAAACAGTGCTAGCAAACGGCTCCATGAAAGAGTTGTGTAACACTGTGAGATGAATTCACACATCAAAAAGCAGTTTCTCAGAAAGCTTCTATCTGCATTTTATCTGAGGACGTTTCCTTTTTAACACGGGCCTCAATGCAATATCACTTCTCTGATCCCACAAAAACAGTGCTAGCTAATGGCTAAAAGGAAGAGTGGTGTAAATCTGTGAGATGAATTCACAAATCACAAAGCTATTTTTCGGAGAACTTCTTTCTGGTTTTAATCCCAGAATAATTCCTTTGTCTCCATAGGCTTCAAAGCAATCAAAAATATCCCTTTTTGGATTTAAATAAAACAGTGCTAGCGAACGGCTACAAGAAAGAGTGTTGTAACTCTGTGAGATGAATTCACAAATCGCAAAGCTATTTCTCAGAAAGCTTGATTCTGATTTTTATCTGAGG
The DNA here is from genome assembly GCF_002776525.5 of Piliocolobus tephrosceles. Taxonomy (NCBI): domain Eukaryota; kingdom Metazoa; phylum Chordata; class Mammalia; order Primates; family Cercopithecidae; genus Piliocolobus; species Piliocolobus tephrosceles. The sequence continues at coordinate 4,181 of NW_022294110.1, read as the reverse complement.
ATATTTCCTTTGTCAGCATAGGCTTCAAAGCAATCCAAAATATCCTGTCTCAGATTCCACAAAAACAGTGCTAGCAAATGGATCCATGAAAGAATTGTGTAACACTGTGAGATGAATTCACACATCACAAAGCAGTTTCACAGAAACCTTATTTCTGGTTTTTATCTGAAAATATGTGCTTTGTCACAGTAGGCTTCAAAGCAATCAAAAATATATCTTCTCGGATTCCACAAAAACAGTGCTATCATACAGCTCCATGAAAGGGTAGTGTAACACTGTGAGATGAATTCACATATCACAAAGCAGTTTCTCAGAAGTCTTCTTTCAAGTTTTTATTGGGGGATATTTCCTTTGTCAAAATACGCCTCAAAGTGATCCAAAACATCAGTTCTCAGATTCCACAAAACAGTGCTAGCAAACTCCTCCATGAAAGAGTGGTGTAACTCTGTGAGATGAATTCACACATCCAAAAGCAGTTTCTCAGAGGATTCTTTCTAGTTTTTATCTGAGGATATTTCCTTTGTCACCATAGGCTTCAAAGCAATCAAAAATACCCACTTATCGGGTTGCACTTATACAGTGCTAATAAACTGCTCCATGAAAATGTAGTGTAACTCTGTGAGATGAATTCACACATCACAAAGCAATTTCTCAGAAAGCTTCTTTCTTGCTTTTATCTGAGGATATTTCAGGCCTCAATGCGCTCCCATGTATCTCATTGTACATTCTGCAACAACAGTGTTAGCAAACTTCTCAATGAAAGCAATGATGTAACCCTGTGTGATGAATTCACACACGACAAAGCAGTTTCTGAGAAGGTTTCTCTCCAGTTTAAATCTGAGGATATTTCATTTTTCACCATGGGTTTTAATGCTATCGAAAATATCACATCTGAGATTCCACGAAAACACTGCTAGCAAACTGCTCCATGAAAGAGTGATGTAACTCTGTGAGATGAATTCACAACTCACAAAGCAGTTTCCTAGAAAGCTTCTTTCTAGTTTTTATCTGAGGATATTTCCATTGGTACCATGAATGTCAAAGCAATCCAAAATATCCCTTCTCAGATTCCACAAAAACAGTGCTAACAAAGGGCTCCATGAAAGAGTTATGTAACACTGTGAGACGAATTCACACATCACGAAGCAGTTTCTCAGAAAGCTTCTTTGTGGATTTTATCTGAGCATATTTCCTTTGTCATCATAGGCTTCAAAGCAATCCAAAATATCCCTTTTCACGTTCCACAAAAACAATGCTAGGAAACGGATCAATGAAAGAGTTGTGTAAATCTGTGAGGTGAATTCACACATCACAAAGCAGTTTCTCAGAAGGCTTCTATCCAGTTCTAATCTAAGGATATTTAATTTTTCACCATAGGACTCAGTGTCTTCGGAATATCCCATGGCAGATTCCACAAAAACAGTGTTAGTAAACTGCTCAATGTAACGAAAAGTGTATCTCTGTGAGATGAGTACACTCATCACAAAGCGGTTTCCCATAAAGCTTTTTCTAGTTTACACTGAGGATATTTTTTTGTTACCATAGGTTTCAAAGCAATCCAAAATGTCACTTCTCAGATTCCAAAAATACATCAGTAGCAAACTGTTCCATGAGAGTAATGAAACTCTGTGTGATGAATTCTCACATCACAGAACAGTTTCTCAGAAAGCTTCTTTCTTCTTTTTATCTGAAGATATTTCCTTTATAAACACAGGCCTCAATGTGCTCCTGTATATCTCATTGCAGATTCTGTGAAAACAGTGTAAGCAAACTTCTCAATGAAAGGAATGGTGTAACTCTGTGACATGAATTCACACATCACAAAGCAGTCTCTGAGAAGGCTTCTGTCCAGTTTTTATCTCAGGATATTTCATTTCTCACTATAGGATTCCATGCTATCTAAAATATCACTTCTGTGCTGCCACAAAAACAGTGCTAGCAAATTCATTAATGAAAGAGTGGTGTAACTCTGTGAGATGAATTCACACATCACAAAGCAGTTTCTTAGAGTGTTTCTTCCTAGTTTTTATCTGAGGATATTTCGTTTGTCACCATAGTCTTCAAAGTGATCCAAAATATCCCTTTGCAGATTCCACAACAAGAGTGCTAGCAAACGTCTCCATGAAAGTGTAGTGTAACTCTGTGAGACGAATTCACACGTCCCAAAACAGTTTCTCAGAAAGCTTCTTTCTGGTTTTTATCTGAGTATATTTCCTTTGTTACCATGGGCATCAAAGTGATCCAAAATATCCCTTCTCAGATTGAACAGATACAGTTCTAGCAAACTGTTCCTTGAAAGAATAGTGTAACTCTGTGTAATGAATTCACAGATCACAAAACCATTTCTTAGAAAGCTTCTTTCTTCTTTTAATCCGAGGATATTTCCTTTTTAAACACGAGCCTCAATGCACTCCCGTATATCTCATTGGAGATTCTGTGAAAACAGTGATGGCAAACTTCTCAATGAAACAATGGTGTAACTCTCTGAGACAAATTCACACACTGCAATGCAGTTTCCGAGAAGATTTCTCTCCAGTTTTAATCTGAGGATATTTCATTTCTCACCATATAATTCTATGCTATCCAATATATCATTCCTAAGATATGAAAAAAACAGTGCAACCAAACTCCTCCATGAAAGAGTGGTGTAATTCTGTGAGATGAATTAACACATCAGAAAGCAGATTCTCAGAAGCCTTCTTTCTAATTTTTCTCTGAGAATATTTCCTTTGTCACCATAAGCTTCAATGTGCTGCGAAATATCCCTTTACACATTCCAAGAAAACAGTGTTAGCAGACTGCTTGGTGAACAGAACACTATAACACTACGAGATATATTCACACATCACAAAGCAGTTTCTCAGAAGGTTTTTATCTGAGGATATTTCCTTTGTCACCATAGGGTTCAATGTGCTCTGAAACATACTATTGCATTTTCCACAAAAACAGTGTTAGCAAACTGCTGTATGAAAACAATGGTGTAACTCTGTGAGATGAACTCACACATCACAAAGAAGTTTCTCAGAAAGAATCTTACTAGTGTTTATCTGAGGATATTTCCTTTTTCACCACAGGCCTCAAAGCGCTCCCAAATATCATTTTGCAGATTCCATGAAAACAGTGTTAGCAAACTACTTCATGAAGAGAAAGGTGAAACACTGTGAGATGAATTCGCATATCACAAAGAAGTTCCTCAGAAGCTTCTTTCGCGTTTTTATCTGAGTATTTTGCTTTGTCACCATAGGCTTCAAGGTGATCCAAAATATCCCTTCTCAGATTCCCCAAAAGCAGTGATAAGAAAGTGATCCATGAAAAGATTCAGCAGCTCTGTGAGATGAATTCACACATTCAAAGCGGTTTTTCAGAAAGCTTCTTTTCCGTTTTTATCTGAGGATATTTCCTTTGTACCCTTAGGTATCAATGCGCTCCCAAATATCCTAATGCAGATTCCAGGAAAACAGAGTTAGCAGACTGCTCAATGAAAAGAAGGGTGTAACACTGTGAGATGAATTAACCCATCACAAAGCAGTTTCTCAGAGAGCTTCTTTCTAGTTTTTATCTGAGGATATTTCCTTTTTAACCATACGCCTCAAGGTGCTCCCAAATATCACTTTTCAGATGCCACAAAAACAGTGTTAGCAAACTGCTTCGTGAAGAGAAATGTGTAACTCTGTGAGATGAGTTCACATATCACAAAGAAATGTCTCAGAAAGCTTCTTTCTAGTTGTTATTTGAGGATATTTACTTTGTCAGAGTAGGCTTCAATGCAATCCAAAATATCCGTTCTCAGATTCCCCCAAAACAGTGGTAACAAACTGGTCCATGAAAGAAAACTGTAACTCTGTGAGATGAATTCACACATCAGGAAGCAGTTTCTCATAAACATTCTTTCTAGTTTGTCTCTGAGGATATTTCCTTTGTCACCATAACCATCAATGCATTCCGAAATATCCCTTTACAAATTCCAGTCTGCTAAGAAAAGAGCGTTAGCAGACTGCTCAATAAAAAGAACACTGTAACTCTGTGAGATGTATTCACACATCATAAAGCAGTTTCTCAGAAGGTTTCTTTTTGGTTTCTATGTGAGGATATTTCCTTTGTCACCATAGACTTCAATGCGGTTCAAAATATACCTTATCAGATTCCCCAAACACAGTGCTAGCAAAATGATCCATGAAAAG
>NW_022294109.1:0-5859 GCF_002776525.5 Piliocolobus tephrosceles | reverse complement strand
GTTGGTAAGGGGTCTGGAGTGGAATGTAGGTCACTTGGGGAATGTGGAGACGGATTTGGGGGAGGTATCAGGGGGACCTCCGAAGACTTGGTGAGATCTGAGGGCCTCTGCAGTTCTTGGGACAATTCTCGGACTATATCTTTGGGCCTTGGTGAGATCTAGGGGCTGTATAGTCTTTGGGAGGGGTCCTGAGCTCCGTGGAGGGCAGGGCCTTGGGCACTCACTTGCATTCTTGAGGGGTGTGTTTGGCCTCATCCGTGCAGGTGTAGAATTTCCCCTGTAGGGAGGATGTCTGTCATATAGGTTCACCCTTCATCACGCTCCCGCCCGGACCCCTGCCTGGCATTCCCTCCAGTGTTTGCCCCACCTTGAAGAGCTGCACCCCGATGCAGGCGAACATAAATTGCAGTAGTGTGGTGACAATCATGATGTTCCCGATGGTCCGGATGGCCACAAATACACACTGCACCACATGCTGCGGGCACCCAAGCATATGGCTACTGAACACTACAGGCCACAGTGGTCATGAGGCAGGGACTCTGGATGCAGCTCAGGGACTTGGGCTGGGGACATGTGGTGATGGGTCAGAGATGTATGGTTAGCAACGTGTGTTCAAGAGGCAGTGTTAGGGGCTAGAGATGTGTGGGCATCCACCAGCAATAGGTGTTTGCCAGGTGGGGATCTGTGGCCACCTGTCAGGGAGCTGGGTCTGAGAAATGTGGCCACTGGTAGAAACATATGGTCACTTGGAAGGAACATGGGTCACGCCACATGGCTAGTGGTCAGGGATGTGTATTTACATGTCAGGTCCAGGCTGTATGGTCACGCATCAGTGCAAATGGTCAGTCTGATCAGTGATCTTGGCCCCAGGGGCAGGGAAGGGCCTGGGTCCCGTGGGTTTGGGTGCGGTGGGGTTACCTTGAGTCCCTTGGCCCTGTTGATGGCTCGAAGGGGCCGTAGTACTCGCAGTACTCGCAGAATCTTCACCACTGAGATGGCGCTGGAGCTGGGGAAGGGGCAATCCTCAGGCATTGGTCCTGGCTGGGCCCCGGCTGTGAGAGGAATGGGGTGGGCTGGGGAGCTGTCACTTACTGGATGCCAAAGGAGATGAGGGACACACTGACCACCAGCAGATCCAACATATTAAACCAGCTACGGCAGAAGGAGCCGCGGTGCAGGAAGGCCCCAAACACTGTCATCTGGGGACGGGACATGAGGCTAGACTCCAGACCTGGAGGTGGTGGGGGTTGGGGGAGGTGGGGATGGGGACAGGAGAGGTGGGCTGCAAGGACCGGTGGGGAGAGTGCTGGGGCAACTGAGGGTAGGACTGAAGTCCCATTAGTCACCTTTAGTAGAATCTCCACAGTGAAAATGGAGGTGAAGGCATAATCGAAGTAACCCAGAATCTGGGGTGTGAGAAAGAGCAGGGAGCCACTGAGTCACGATTGAGGGGGATCCTAGGTGACTTCTCAAAAGGCTTGGCCGTCAGAAAGATTAGGGTTTAAATTTGGACTCTTCTGCCTCTACCCAGCTACATGGGCACCCATGGCCTGCTTAACCTCTCTGAGCACAGCTTCCTCCTCAGTCAAATATTGATCTCCCCCCCTGGTGCTTCCCCGTGTGTTGCACACACCGTAAAGGCTGGTACTGCATCAGCTGCTATTAACGAGCCTCTCTCTCAGCTCACCTAGGGCTCTTCTTCTTATCTCCATCCTGCCCCAGCTTGTGCCCATGAGGACACCCCTAGGAGTGTCCCCTCAGCTCCTATCTCCCAGCCAAAGGCTCACGTGGTTGCGGAAGGAGTGGGCTCGGATGGGGTCCTCAGCGGCCAGGGACACACTGCTGAGGATGATGAACACCAGGATAAGATTGGTGAAGACATGATGGTGGATGAGGGTGTGGCAGCCCTTCCTCAGCCTGTGGAGAGGGAGTGGGCCATGGTCAGAACTCAGGACCACAGAACTGATCAGGGATTCCAAGGGATACAGCTCTGGCCCTGATGCAACACCCATGCCCCCACTCCCACCTTGGCTGCTCCATGGTCCTCCACCTGCCCTAGTCCCTCCTGCCTCACCCCCTGCCACTTCCAGCACTCACGGATTGGTTTGGCTGAGGCAGAAGAAGGCGCTGCCCTCAGGGATGGGTACCACCTTCTCCTTGGGTACAACTTCCTGCAGGAGTTCCACACCGCCTGCACCTTCTTCCTCTTCTTCCTCTTCTTCTTCCTCCTCCTCCTCCATGTCTGGCACCAGAGAAAAGCAAAAAAGAAAATTAATTGAGCAAGTTGATGTAAAACACCCAGACGAGTGTTTGCCACATGACCAATTCTTCCCATTTCCCTGCTAGAATGTCAGCTCTTCCAGGAAGGTATTTTAGTCTGTTTTGTACGCTGCTATGTCCGCAGCACTTAGAACAGTGCCTGGGACACAGTAGGAGCTCAGTAAATGTGTGTTGAATGAATGTTGTGTACACAGACTATTTTATAATAAAGGCTCTGAGAAGTTCAGCAGTAAACAAAACATGTTTCTCTTCTTCTTACTTTTCTTTAGAGATAGGGTCTCACTCTGCTCCCCCAGGTTGGACTTCAGTGGTGCCATCATGGCTCACTGCAACCTTGAACTCCCGTGCTCAAGCAACCCTCCTACCTTAGCCTCCCGAGTAGCTGGGACTACAGGCTTGCATCATCATGCCTGGCTAATTATTATTATTATTTTTTAAGAGATGGGGTCTTGCTATGTTGCCTAAGCTGCATTTCTCTTCTTTAACCTCAATGTTCCCAAATGTTGCTGACCACATACCAAGTCTGTTATTTTCAGGGTGATCTTGGAAAAGGCTGATCTCTGGAGAGGAGGGTCTCAGGGGTCGGGAGCTGTCTGCCTGAGCTCTGTCCCCAGGGTCCCACACCTGCTCCACCTGGCCCTGCCTACTTGCCTGCTCCTTCCCTCCTTGTACCCTCCTCTTCCTCTTTCTCCACACCAGGCACCTGAAGACAGGAAGATGGGGGTCATCAATGGTGAGGGAGACACAGGGAATGGACACAGGGGAAGCATGGAAGAAATGCAAGAATAGGGGAATGAATAGGCAGAGGATGAAGGTTAAAGACATGCACATGGCTGGGCGCCGTGGCTCATGCCTGTAATCCCAGCACTTTGGGAGGCTGAGGCAGGTGGACCACTTGAGGTCAATGAGTTCGAGACCAGCCTGGCCAACATGGTGAAACCCTGTCTCTTTCAAAAATAACAAAAATTAGCCGGGTGTGGTGGCGCTCGCCTGTAAATTCCAGCTACTCAGGAGGCTGAGGCAGGAGAATCTGTTGGACCCAGGAGGCAGAGGTTGCAGTGAACTGAGATGGCACCCCTGCACTCCAGCCTGGGCAACAGGGTGAGACTCTGTCTCAAAATAAAACAACAACAAAAAACCAGACATGCACACATAGACAGGTAGTGGTGGGAGTAGGAGGTGTAGACAGTGCCCAGGCATCTAACTCACCAGGCCTTCATCCTCCGGTGGGAGGTCCTTGTCACTGCTCTTCTCCCTGTGCAAGGAAATAGGGGTGATTGCTGCAGATGGGCAAAGGGGGATCAATACAGTCAGAACAGACCTTTCTTGAGTCCCATAGAACCTTCTTGCTTCTGCTCTTCCCCATTGCCCGTCCCAACAGTCTTTTCTCAAAGCAGCCAGAGGGAGCCTGTTAAACCCTGTCTGGGACATCCCAACTCTGCCCACAACCCTCCCACGGCTCCTTAATTCGGGAAAAACTACAGTCCTCACCCTGGCCCAAAATGCCCTCAATCTGGCCCCCCATTTCCTCCACTGACCTTCACTCCATACCACTCTCCTCCTTCCTCACTCCATTCCAGCCTCACTTTTTTATTTTTATTTTTTTTGAGATGGAGTCTCACTCTATTGCTCAGGCTAGAGGGCAGTGGTGCGATATTGACTCACTGCAACCTCCACCTCCTGGGTCCAAGTGAGCTTGTCCAGCTAATTTTCTTTTGTATTTTCAGTAGAGACAGGGTTTCACCGTGTTGGCCAGGCTGGCCTCGAACTCCTAACCTTAGGTGATCCACCCTCCTCGGCCTCCCGAAATGCTGGGATTACAGGTGTGAGCCACTGCACCCGGGCATTGCTGGTATTTTTTTTGAAAGTGCTAAGAATGCAGCCACGTGCGGTGGCTCACGCCTGTAATCTCAGCACTTTGGGAAGCTGAGGCGGGTGGATCACCTGAGGTTAGGAGTTCAAGACCAGCCTTGCCAACATGGTGAAACCCTGTCTCTACTAAAAATACAAAAAAAGAATGAAGCTTGGGTGTTTGTGGAAGTGTAGAAGCAGAGGTTGCAGTGAGCTGAGATGGCACCACTGCACTCCAGCCTGGGTGACAAGAGCAAAACTCCATCTCAGAAAAAAAGAAAAAAAAGTGCTAAGAACATTAGCACCCCAGGACCTTTGCACTTGCCACTCCCCTTTTGAATACTCTTCCCCCAGATATTTGCATGGCTCACTCCTGCACTTCATTCAAGTCTCTGGTGAAATGTCACTTCCTCATAGAGACCTTCCTTGCCAACCTTAACCCCAAAGAGCAATCTTCATTTCTTGCTGTCCTTTCATTCTGTTTTATTTCTCTTTATTACATATTATTAACATATATTATATATTCATTTGTTTATATTTTTCTTGCCTTCCTCAACTAGAATGTTAGTTCCATGAAGGTGAGGACTCTGTCTGCCTTGACCCCTGTTGTCTCCTTAGCATCTAGAACAGGACCTGGCACACAGTAGGCACTCAATAGATGCATGTTGAATGAATGAGGACTGGCAGATGGTATCTGGAGATGCGGATTACCAGAGTGTCTAGAGGCATCTCTGGTGGTGGGGGTGTCTGAGGGGTTCCCAGTCAGGGATCCCAGAGAGAGACTGTGTTAGGGGTGGAGCCAGATCTCACCCGCCCTTGTCCTTGGCAGTGCCTGCATCTCCACTGGCCAGGTTGTCCACAGCAATGGCAAGAAACACGTTCAACAGGATGTCTGGGATGAGCTTAGGCTGCAAAGGATGGAGAAGCACCCTGCCTATAGACCACCCAGGTCCCACCATCATCCAGCCCCACAAAGCTCCAAGGATACAGTTGCCACAGATGAAGAGAATGATGAAATAGATGCACACCAGCATTCCTGGGAAGAAGGGACCACCGTATGCCATGATACCATCATACATGACCACGTTCCAGTCCTCACCTGTCAGGATCTGGGGGTGGAAAGTCACCATGGAGCTCTTGGACCCCCTCCAACTCCAGGGTCTCCCCGACCCACCCATCCCATGGTCTCCAGATCCCACCTGAAAGACAGTGAGGAGGGCCTGGGGGAACGTGTCAAAGGTGCTTCGCTTGGTGTGGGTCTGGTCGAAGTTGAACTTGCCCCCAAACAGCTGCATGCCAAGCAGGGAGAAGATAATGATGAAGAGGAAGAGGAGAAGCAGCAAGGATGCGATGGATTTCATTGAATTGAGCAGGGATGCCACCAGATTGCTCAGAGATGCCCAGTGTCTGCAGCAGAAATGGGAGGCGGAAAGGTCGATGCCACGTCCACTGGACGTGGCTGGCACATCAGGAGCCGGGGCAGGGCTCCAGCTTGGGATGCACCTGGGAAGGTTCGGCTCAAATAGCTTTGGTGTCAGGGTTAGAAGTGATTTTGGAGTTGGGGTGAGATGAGAGTAAGAAGTGGGGGAGGCTGGGCACGGTGGCTCATGCCTGTAATCCCAGCACTTTGGGAAGCCGAGGTGGGCAGATCATGAGGTCAGGAGATCGATACCATCCTGGCTAACATGCTGAAACCCCATCTCTACTAAAAATACAAAAAAATTAGCC
>NW_022294107.1:0-11746 GCF_002776525.5 Piliocolobus tephrosceles | reverse complement strand
AGATAGCAGTTTCTTCGAGTGCTTCTTTCTGTTTTTTATTGGACGACGTTTCACTCTTTGCCATTGTCTTCAATGTGCTCCGAATATCACACTTTTGGTTTTACAGGAACAGTGTTCAAGCTGTGCCTTATGAGAAGAACATTAAAACACCCTGAGTGGAATGCACACATCACCAAGCAGTTTCTCAGAAAGCTTCTCTACAGTTTTTATCTGACTATATTTCCTATTTGACTATAGGCCCAAATATGATCCCAAATCTCTCTTCATGGATCCATCCACGAGGGAGTTTCCAAGCTGCGTAATTTCAATGAAGCTTCAACTATGTGAGAAAAATAAACATAGAAAAAAGTAGATTCACAGAGTGCTTATTTCCAGTTTTTATCTGAAGGTATTTCCTTTTTCACAATAGTTCAGAGTGTGCTCCCAAAAGTCCCTTCCTGGATCTGTCCTACAGTTTTCAAGCTGCGTAATGTAAGGAAACCTTTATCTATGCGAGGTGATCACACATATCACAGAGTAGTTTCCTAGAAAGCTTCATTCCAGGTTTTGTCTGAGGCTATTTCCCTTTCCATCATTGGCATCAACATGCTCCCGAATATCACTTGGTACCTGTTACTCAAAAAGGGTTTCCCTGACGCTGTATGAGAAGAGAAGTATGATACTATAAGTGGAATGCACACGTCACAAAGCAGTTCCTCAGAAAGCTTCTCTCCAGTTCGGTCTGAACATATTTCCTTTTTCACCGTGAGCCTCAAGGTGCTCCTGAATGTCCCATCACATGCTAAACATACACAGGGTTATAAAACTACTCAACTTAAGGAGAGGCTTAACTAAGCAAGAGGAATTAAGACGACACAGAGAAGTTTCACAGAAAGCTTTGTTCTGGATTTTACCTGAGGATATTTCTTTCTCCGTATTCTAAGGATCGTTCCCAAATGTCCTTCCTCAGATTCCACAAAAACAGTGATTTCAACCTGCTCAATCCAAAAAATGGTTTACCTCTATGAGACGAGTGCACACATCACAAAGCACTTGTTCAGAAAGTTTTTATGCAGGTTTCATCGGAAGATGATTCCTTGCTCACCAGAAGCCTCAGGGCATCACTAAATATCCCTTCACAGACTGTTCAAAGACAGAATTTAGAAACTGGGCAACATAGAGTAAGCATAAATTCTGTGAAGTGAATGCACATATCAGAGAGCTGATTCCTGGAACGCTTCTTCCTAGATTTTATTTCAGTATATTTCACTATTTGAAGCGTTCTCAGTACGCTTCAAAATATCACCTTTTCGGTTACACAGGAACAGTGTTTAAACACTGCCTTCTGAGAAAAGAGGTATAATTCCCTGAGTGGAATGCATACATCACAAAGTAGTCTCTCACAAAGCTTCTATCCAGTTTTTATCCGAAGATATCTCCTCTTGCACCGTAGGTCTGAATGTGCTCCCGAATGTCCCTTCGCAGATCCGTGCATCATGGATTTTCCAAACTGCATAATATAAGAAAGGTTTTAACTATGTGAGATGAATAGATGTATCTAACACGAAGAAGTTTCACAGAAATCTTCTTTCCAGGTTTGTCTGAGGATATTTCCTTTTTCACCATAGCCGTCCCTATACTCCTGAATGTCTCTTGGTAGCTTTTTCTACAAAACAGATTCCGTTATCCTCTAGGTGAAGAAAGGTATATTTCTGTGAGTGGAATGCACACGTCACAAAGCAGGTCCTCAGAAAGCTTCTCCCCAGTTTCTATCTGAAGACGTTTCCTTTCTCACCGTAAGCCTCAAAGCACTCCTGAATATCCCTTCACAAACTATACAAAAACAGTGTTATGATACTGCTCAATGAAAAGAGAAGCTTAACTGTGTGAGCAGAATTCACGTGACACAGAGCAGTTTCAGAGAAAGCTTCCTTCTGATTTCTGTCTGAGGTTATTTCTTTTTCAGGGTATTCTGAAGAGCTTTTCCAGATGTCCTTTCTCAGATTCCACAGAAACAGTGATTCAGTGATTTCAAAATGCTCAATCCAAAGAATGATTGAAATCAATGAGATGAATACAAACATCACAAAATAGTTGTGCAGAAAGCTTCTCTCCAATTATCAATGGAAGACATTTCCTTGCTTGACACAGACCTCCGGTTTCCACTTACTATCCCTTCGCAGAACCCTTAGAGACTGACTTTCAAACTGGGATATGTAGAGAAAGCTTTAAACCTGTGACAGAATGGACATGTCAGAGAGCAGTTTCTTCGAGTGCTTCTTTTTCTTTTTTATTGTACAACATTTCACTTTTTGCCAGCCTCTTCAATGTGCTCTAAATATCACTCTTTTGGTTTTTCAGGAATAGTGTTAAAACTGCATTATGAGAAGAAAGTTACAACTCCATGAGTGGAATGCACACATCAATAAGCAGTCTCAGAAAGCTTCTCTCCAGCTTTTATCTGACTATATTACATATTTCACTGCAGGCCTAAATGTAATCCCAAATATCCCTTTGCGGATCCAACCCCGAGGGATTTTCCAAGCCACGTAATGTAAAGAAAGCTTCCACTATGTGAGATGAATAAACATAGCAAAAAGCACATTCACAGAAAGCTTCTTTCCAGTTTTTATCTGAAGATATTCCCTTTTTCACCGTAGTCCTGAATGTTCCTCCGAAGCTACCTTCGTGGATCCGTCCATGAGTTTTCAAGCTGCCTAATGTAAAGAAAGCTTTACCTATGTTAGATGATTACACATATCACAGAGTAGTTTCCTAGAAAGTTTCTTTCCAGTTTTTATCTGAGGCTATTTCCCTTTTCACCATTGGCATCAACATGCTCCTGAATATCACTTGGTACCTGTTTCTCCAAATGAGTTTCCCCGACGCTGTATGAGAAGAGAGGTATAGTATAACACTGTGAGTGGAATAAACACGTCAGAAAGCATTTCCTTGGAAAGCTTCTCTCCAGTTTCGGTCTGAACATATTTCCTTTTTCACCGTAAGCCTCAAAGTGCTCCCGAATATCCCATCACACGCTAAACGTACACAGGGTTAGAAAAATGCTGAATGAAATGAGAGGCTTAAATCAGCGAAAGTAATTAAGACGACACAGAGCAGTTTCACAGAAAGCTTCCTTGTGGATTTTACCTGAGGATATTTCTGTCTCCATATTCTAAGGATTGTTCCAAAATGTCCGTCCTCAGATTCTACAAAAACAGTAATTTCAAGCTGCTCAATCCAAAGAAAGGTTTAACTCTATGAGATGAATACACACATCGCCAAGCAGTTGCTCAGAAAGTGTCTCTGCAGGTTTCATTGTAAGACGTTTTCTTGCTCAACACTAGCCTCCGGGAGTCACTATATATTCCTTCACAGATTCTTCAAATACAGTGTTTCAAAACTGGGCAACATAGAGTAAGCATTAACTCTGTGAAGTGAATGAGAGAGCAAATCCTTGGAACGCTTCCTCCTTGATTTTATTTTAGTATATTTCACTATTCGCCATAGTTCTCAAAGCACGCCGAAATATCACTTTTTCGGTTTCACAGAAACAGTGTTCAAACGCTGCCTTGTGAGAAAATAGGTAAAACTCCCTGAGTGGAATGCATACATCACAAAGTACTTTCTCAGAAGCTTCTATCCAGTTTTTATCTGAAGATATCTTCTCTTTCACCATAGGCCTGAATGTACTCCCAAATGTCCCTTCGTGGATCCGTGCATGATGGAGTTTCCAAACTGTGTACTGAGAAAAGTTTTAAGTATATGAGATTAATCAATATATCTAACACAAAGCAGTTTCACAGAAATCCTCTTTCCAGATTTTGTCTGAGGATATTTCCTTTTTCACTACATCCGTCCCTATACTCCCGAATGTCTCTTGGTAGTTTTTTCTCCAAAAGGGATTCCGAAATCCTCTAGGAGAAGAAAGGTATATTTCTGTGAGGGGAATGCACAAGTCACAAAGCAGGTCCTCAGAAAGCTTCTCTCCAGTTTCTATCTGAAGACGTTTCCTTTCTCACTGCTTTGAGTAAGCCTCAAAGAGCTGATGAATATCCCTTCACAGACTAAAGAAAAACAGTGTTATGATACTGTTCAATGCAAAGGGAAGATTAACTGTGTGAGTAGAATTCACCTGACAGAGAGCAGATTCACAGAAAGCTTCCTTCTGGTTTATCTCTGAGGTTATTTCTTTTTCAGGATATTCTAAAGAGCGTTTCCAAATGTCCTTTCTCAATTGCCACAGAACCAGTGATTTCAAACTGGTCAATCCAAAGAATGTTTTTACTCTCTGAGATGAAAACAAACATCACAAAAAAGTCACGCAGAAAGCTTCTCTCCAATTTTCGATGGCAGACATTTTCTTGCTCAACACAGGCCTCTCGTTGCCTCTTACTGTCCCTTTGCAGAACCCTCAAAGGTTGACATTCAAACTGGAAAATGTACAGTAACCTTTAACCCTGTGAAAAGAATGGAGATGTCAGAGAGCAGTTTCTTCAAGTGCTTCTCTCTGTTTTTATTGGATGCCATTTCACTTTTTGCAATATTCTTCAATGTGCTCCAAATATCTTTCTTTTGGTTTTACAGGAACAGTGTTCAACCTTTGCCTTATGAGAAGGACGTTATAACACCTTGAGTGGAATACACACATCACCAAGCACTTTCTCAGAAAGCTTCTCTCCAGTTTTTATCTGACTACATTTCCTATTTCACCATAGGCCCAAAGGTGATCCCAAATATCCCTTCACGGATCCATTCAAGAGGGAGTTTCCAAGCTGCGTAATGTAAAGAAAGCTTCATCTATGTGAGAGGAATAAACATAGCCAAAAGCAAATTCACAGAAAGTTTCTCTCCAGTTTTTATCTGAACATATGTCCTTTTTCATCATAATCCTGAATATGCTCCCGAAGATCCCTTCGTGGATCCGTCCATGACATTTTCCAAGCTGCATAATATATGAAAGCTTTATCTACGTAAGATGATTACACGTATCACAGAGTAATTTTCTAGAAAGCTTCTTTCCAGTTTTTGTCTGAGGCTATTTCAATTTTCACCATCGGCATCAACATGCTCCTGAATATCACTTGGTACCAATTTTCCCCAAAGGATTTCCCCTACACTGTATGAGAGGAGATGTATAACACTGTGAGTGGAATGCACACGTCACAAAGCAGTTCCACGGAAAGCTTCTCTCCAGTTTCGGTATGAACATATTTCCTTTTTCACCGTAAGCCTCAAAGTGCTCTCGAATATCCCATCATATGCTAAACATACACAGGGTTAGAAAACTGCTCAATTAAAAAAGAGGATTAACTGATTGAGACTAATTAAGATGACACAGTGCAGTTTCACAGAAAGCTTCCTACTGGATTTTTCCTGAGGATATTTCTTTCTCCATGTTCTAAGGATCATTCCCAAATGTCCTTCCTCAGATGCCACAAAAACAGTGATTTCAAGCTTCTCAATCCAAAGAATGGTTTAACTCTATGAGACGAATACACACATCGCAAAGTGGTTGCTCGGAAAGTTTCTCTGCAAGTTTCATCAGAAGACGTTTCCTGGCTCACCACAAGCCTCTGGGCATCACCAAATATCCCTTCAGAGATTCTTCAAAGACAGAGTTTCGAAACTGGGCAACATAGAGTAAGCATTATCTCTGTGAAGTGAATGCACATATCAGGGAGCAGACTTTTGGAACACTTCTTTCTCGATTTCATTTCAGTATATTTCATTATTCGCCAGAGTCCTCAATGCATTGTGAAATATCACCTTTTCAGTTTCACAGGAACAGTGTTCAAACGTTGCCTTGTGAGAAAAGAGTTGTAACTCCCTGAGTGGAATGCATAGATCTCAAAGCAGTTCCTCAGAAATCTTCTATGAATTTTTTAACTGAAGATATCTCCTCTCTCACTGTAGGTCTGAATGTGCTCCCGAATTTCCCTTCGCGGATTCATGCATGACGGAGTTTCCAAGCTGTGTAATATAGGATAAGTTTTAACTATGGGAGATGAATAAATACATCTGACACAAAGCAGTTTTACGGAAATCTTTCCTGATTTGTCTGAGGTTATTACCTTTTTCACCATAGCCATCCCTATACTCCCGAATATCTGTTGGTAGATTTTCCTCCAGAAGGGATTCCAGAATCCTCTAGGAGAAGAAAGGCATATTTCTGTGAGTGGAATGCACACATCACAAAGCAGTTCTTCAGAAAGCTTCTCTCCAGTTTCTATCTGAAGACATTTCCTTTCTCACCGTAAGCCTCAAAGCACTGCTGAATATCCCTTCGCAGGCTAAACAAAAACAGTGTTATGCTACGGCTCAATGACAAGAGAAACTTAACTGTGTGAGCGGAAATCAGGTGACGCAGAGCATTTTCACAGAAAGCTTCCTTATGGTTACTCTCTGAGGTTATTTCTTTTTCAGGATATTCTCAAGAGTGGTTCTAAATGTCCTTTCTCAGATTCCACATAAACACTGATTTCAAAGTGCTCAATTCAAATGATGATTTAACTCTATGAGATGAATACAAATATCACAAAAGACTTGCACAGGAAGTTTGTCTCCAATTTTCGATGGAAGAAATTTCCTTGCCTCACACAGGCCTCTGGTTGTCACTTATTATCTCTTCTCAGAACCCTCAAAGACCGACATTCAAACTCGGAAATGAAGAGTAAGCTTTAACCCTGTTAAAAGAATGGACATGTCAGAGAGCAGTTTTTTAGACTGCTTCTTTCTGTTTCTTATTGGACGATATTTCATTTTTGCCATAGTCTTCAATGTGCTCCAAATATCACTCTTCAGGTTTTACAGGAACAGTGTTCAAACTGTGCCTTATGAGAAGAAAGTTATAACTCCCTGAGTGTAATGCACACAACACCATGCAGTTTCTCTGAAAGCTCTCCATTTTTTCTCTGACTATATTTCCTATTTCACCATACGGGCGAATGTGATCCCAAATATCCCTTCGTGGATCTATCTACGAGGGAGTTTCCAAGCTGCATAATGTATAAAAAGCTTCATCTATGTGAGATGAATAAACATAGCAAAACCACGTTCATAGAAAGCTTCTTTCCAGTTTTTATCTGAAGACATTTCCTTTTTCACCATAGTCCTGAATCTGCTCCCGGATGTCCCTTCTTTGATCCGTCCATAACAGTTTCCAAGCTTCATAATGTAAACAAAGCTTTATCTATGTGAGGTGATTACACATATCACAGAGAAGTTTCCTAGAAATTTTCTTTCCAGATTTTCACTGAGGCTATTTCCCTTTTCACCATCAGCATCAGCATGCTCGCGAATATCACTTGGTACCTGTTTCTCCAAAAGGGTTTCCTTGACACTGTATGAGAAGAGAGGTATAACACTGTGAGTGGAATACACACGTCACAAAGCAGTTCATCAGAAAGCTTCTCTCCAGTTTCTGTCTGAACATATTCCCTTTTTCACAGTAAGCCTCAAAGTTCTCCTGAATATCCCATCACATGCTAAACATACACAGGGTTAGAAAACTGCTCAATGAAAAGAGAGGTTTAGCTGACTGATAGGAATTACGATGACACAGAGAAGTTTCACAGAAAGCTTCCTTGTGGATTTTACCTGAGGATATTTCTTTCTCCATATTCTAAGGAACGTTCCTAAATGTCTCTCCTCAGATTCCACAAAAACAGTGATTTCAAGCTGCTCCATCCAAAGAATGGTTTAACTCTGTGAGATGAATACACACATCACAAAGCAGTTGCTTTGTACTCTTCTCTGCAGGTTTCATCAGAAGACGTTTCCTCACTCACCACAAGCCTCCGGGAGTCACTAAATATCCCTTCACAGATTATTCAAAGAAAGAGTTTCAAAACTGGGCAACATAGAGTAAGTACTAACTCCGTGAAGTGAATGCACATATCAGACAGCAGATTCTTGGAACGCTTCTTCCTCGATTTTATTTCAGTGTAATTCACTATTCACCATCGTGTTCAATGCGGTCTGAAATATCACTTTTTCGGTTTAACAGAACAGTGTTCAAATGCTGCCTCGTGATAAAAGCGGTATAACTCCCTGAGTGGAATGCTTACATTACAGGCTAGTTTCTCAGAAAGATTCTATCCTGTTTTATCTGAAGATATCTCCTGTTTCACTGTAGGCCTGAATGTGCTCCCAAAAGTGCCTTCATCGTCCGTGCAAGACGAAGTTTCCAAACTGCGTAATATAAGAAAAGTTTTAATTATGTGAGGTGAATAAATATATCTAACACAAATCAGTTTCACAGAAATCTTTCCAATTTTTGTCTGAGGATATTTCCTTCTTCACCATAGCCCTCCCTATATTCCCAAATTTTTCTTTGTAGCTCTTTCTCCAAAAGGAATTCTGTAATCCTCTAGGAGAAGAAAGGTATATTTCTTTTTTTTACAAAGAAAGGTATATTTCTGTGAGTGCAATGCACACATCACAAAGCAGCTCCTAAGGAAGCTTCCCTCCAGTTTCTATCTGAAGATGTTTCCTTTCTCACCCTAATCCTCAAAGCGCTCCTGAATATCCCTTCGCAGACTAAACAAAAACAGTGTTATGATACTGCTCTATGAAAAGAAAAGCTTAACTGTGTGAGCGGAATTCACGTGACACAGAGCAGTTTCACAGAAAGCTTCCTTCTGGTTTCTATCTGAGGTTATTTCTTTTTCAGTATATTCTAAAGAGTGTTTCCAAATGTCCTTTCTCAGATTCCACAGAAACAGAGATTTCAAACTGCTCAATCCAAAGAATGATTTAACTCTATAAGATGAATATAAACATTGCAAAAGAGTTGCACAGAAAATTTCTCTCCAATTTTCGATGGAAGACATTTCCTTGCTGGACACAGGCCTCCGGTTGCCACTTACTATCCCTTCGCAGAACCCTCTCAAACTGACTTTCAAACTGGGAAATGTAGAGTAAGCTTTATCCCTGTGAAAAGAGTGGACATGTCAGAGAGCAGTTTCTTTGAGTGCTTCGTTCTGTTTTTTATTGGATGACATTTTCCTTTTTGCCATAGTCTTAACTGTGCTCCGAATATTACTCTTTTTGTTTTACAGGAACAGTGTTTAAACTGTGCTTTATGAGAGGACTGTTATAAGTCCCTGAGTGGAATGCACAAAACAACAAGCAGTTTCTCAGAAAGTTTCTCTCCAGTTTTAATCTCACTATATTTTCCATTTCACCTTAGGCCCGAATGTCATCCCAAATAGCCCTTCGCGGATCCATCCACGAAGGAGTTTCCATGCTGCATAATGTAAAGAAAGGTCTATTTATGTGAGGTTATTACACATATCACAGAGTAGTTTCCTAGAAAGCTTCTTTCCAGTTTTTGTCTGATGCTATTTCGTTTTTCACCATCGGCATCAACATCCTCCTGAATATCACCTGGTACCTGTTTCTCCAAAAGGGTTTCCCTGACGTTGTAAGAGAAGAGAGCTATAACGCTGTGAATGGAATGCACACTTCACAAAGCAGTTTCTCGGAAAAGTTCTCTCCAGTTTTGGTCTGAACATATTTCCTTTTTCAACGTTAGCCTCAAAGTGCTCCTAAATATCCCATCACACACTAAACATACAAAGCGTTACAAAACTGCTCAATGAAAAGAGAGATTTAAGTGAATGAGAGGAATTAAGATGACACAGAGCAGTTTCACAGAAAGCTTCCTTCTGGATTTTACCTGAGGATATTTCTTTCTCCATATTCTAAGGATCCTTCCAATATGTCCTTCCTCAGATTCCACAAAAACAGTGATTTCAAGCTGCTCAATCCAAAGAAGGGTTTATCTCTATGAGACGAATACACACATCTGAAAGCAGTTGCTCAGAAGGTTTCTCTGCAGATTTCCTCAGAAGACTTTTCCTTGTTCACTACAGGTCTCCGGGCATCATGTAATAACCCTTCACAGATTCCTCAAAGACAGAGTTTCGAAACTGGGCAACAGAGAGTAAGCATTAACTCTGTGAAGTGAATGTACATATCAGAGAGCAGATTCTTGGAACACTTCTTCCTCGATTTTATTTCAGTATATTTCACTATTCGCCATAGTCCTCAATCCACTGTGAAATATCACTTTCTCCATTTCACAGGAATAGTGTTCAAATGCTGCATTGTGAGAAAAGAGGTATAACTCCCTGAATGGAATGCATACATCACAAAGTTTTTTTCCAGAAAGCTTCTATCCAGTGTTATCTAAAGATATCTCCTCTTTCACCGTAGGCCTGAATGTGCTTTTGAATGTCTCTTCGTGGATCTGTGCATGTCGGAGTTTCCAAACTGCGTAATTTAAAAAAGTTTAAACTATGTGAGATGAATTAATACATCTAACAAAAAGCAGTTTCACAGAAATCTTCTTTCCAGTATTTTTCTGACGATATTTCTTTTTCACCATATTTGTCCCTATACTCCCGAATGTCTCTTGGTAGCTTTTTCTCCAACAGGGATTCTGGAATCCTCTAGGAGAAGAAAGGTATATTTCTGTGAGTGGAATTCACAGGTCACAAAGCAGCTCCTCAGAAAGCTTCTCTCCAATATCTATCTGAAAACGTTTCCTTTCTCGTCGTAAGTCTCACAGATCTGCTCTATATCCCATCACAGACTACACAAAAACAGTGTTATGATACTGCTCAATGAAAAGAGAAGCTTAACTGAGTGAGCTGAATTCACATGACGCAGAGCAGTTTCACAGAAAGCTTCCTTGTTCTTTCTCTCTGAGGTGATTTCTTTTTCAGTATATTCTTTTTTTTTTTTTAATGCAAATTTGATCATGTTACTCCTCAGAAAAGACTTTCCAAAAGCTTCTCATCTATCTGTCTTTGGATAAAGTCCCACTTGATTTTAATCCTATACGATCTTTATCCCCTACCAGCTCTCTGGGCTCAACTCATGCTACATATTCCCTTATTCTCTTGGCTTCAGTCAAACTGGCTGCTACCTTGTTCTTCTCTTTTTCCTTCCCCTCCCCCTTTTCCTAAACCCCTTCTCTTCCTTTTTCTTCTTTCAGTAACTTTTTGTTTTTAGATAATTATAGATGCCATATAGTTGTAAGAATAATCGATAGACATCCTGTACACCCAGTTTCTTCCAATGGTAACATCTTGCATACTAGATAGAGTACAGTATCATACCCAGAAAGTTGACATTGTTATAATCCATTGACATTATTCATCTTTCACCAGCTCTACATATATTCATTTGTGTATATGTATGTGTATTTAGTTGTATGCAATTTTTTTTTCAATTTTTTTTTATTATACTTTAAGTTCTAGGGTACATGTGCATAACGTGCAGGTTTGTTACATATGTATACTTGTGCCATGTTGGTGTGCTGCGCCCATCAACTCGTCAGCACCCATCAATTCATCATTTATATCAGGTATAACTCCCCAATGCAATCCCTCCCCCCTCCCCCCTCCCCATGATAGGCCCCAGTGTGTGATGTTCCCCTTCCCGAGTCCAAGTGAGCTCATTGTTCAGTTCCCACCTATGAGTGAGAACATGCGGTGTTTGGTTTTCTCTTCTTGTGATAGTTTGCTAAGAATGATGGTTTCCAGATGCATCCATGTCCCTACAAAGGACGCAAACTCATCCTTTTTTATGGCTGCATAGTATTCCATGGTGTATATGTGCCACATTTTCTTAAACCAGTCTGTCACTGATGGACATTTGGGTTGATTCCAAGTCTTTGCTATTGTGCATAGTGCCGCAATAAACATACGTGTGCATGTGTCTTTGTAGTAGCATAATTTATAATCCTTTGGGTATA
>NW_022294106.1:0-1510 GCF_002776525.5 Piliocolobus tephrosceles | reverse complement strand
GAAGCCCGATCTCCAGGAGGGCCAAGCTGGGTGACAGAGGGTGGAAGGAGGGAATGTTATTTCTCAAATCTCGCCAACGAGATCAGTTGTTTTTCATAGAAAAGTCCCAAACACGGCCCTTATTCTTTGGGTCACCATAACTAGGCCCAATTGTGAAATGTTCCCTTGGACAGAAGTCCTCTCCCAGCTCCAGCTGAAATCACCAGATTTCAACCTTCTGCATCCCTCTGTCTTCCTCACTCTCTCCTTCAGGCCCCTGTAATGCAAATTGTGTGTTTTGTTCCTTCTGAATGAGAGAATTAAATCATCTGATTTAAATAAATGTCTTCTCCTAGGCAGGAAGCTTGGCACATTTCAGAGAGAATTCCAGCAAACCCTCCAGAAACAAATAGAGGGCCTGAGATCCACCCAAATGAACAACAGCTAAAAGGGTCGGCCCATTACCAGAACCCATTTTCTCTGCATAAATCTGCAGCAATCAAGGGATGTGCATTACAAAAACACATAAAGGCTGCTCACCAGAGGAGGAGCAGCAAGTGTTTGCCAGGCACTCGTGCCAGAGAGATGAGTCCCTGCACCTCTGCCATACCACACACTACACACGTGTGCCCACACAGGCCCCCAGGAAGTCCCAAATTCCAACTCCACTCTGTTTTAGGGTGGTTCTCACAGATTCACACACACACTCATACCCACTTACACACATCTCACACATCACACATATACAGAATCACACCCAGGCACAGGCACACACACACCCATCATATCTACAGACACATCTTGTACACAACCCACACATATACTGACACATACTCATACACCTCACGCTCACACAGTCATAACCACTTGTACCTACACACAACTCACACCACACATATCCTCACAAATACACCCACTCATGCATACACAAAATTCACACATTCACTCACACACACTTCCCACTCACAAACACACAATATACCCTACACTCAATCACAGTTGCTCACACACATTTCACACACGCATACCACACATAAACACCACACAAACATCTCACACACACACCACACATATACACTCTCACACACATACACTCACACATTTTCTGTGCTCCAGGGAAGCAGACTTTTTTTTTTTGAGACAGAGTCTCGCTCTGTGGCCCAGGCTGGAGTGCAGTGGCGCAATCTCGGCTCACTGCAAGCTCCACCTCCCGGATTCACGCCATTCTCGTTCCTCAGCCTCCCGAGTAGCTGGGACTACAGGCGCCCGCCACCTCGCCCGGCAATTTTTTTTTTTTTTTTTTTATTTTTAGTAGAGACGGGTTTTCACCGTGTTAGCCAGAATGGTCTTGATCTCCTGACCTTGTGATCTGCCCGCCTTGGCCTTCCAAAGTGCTGGGATTACAGGCATGAGCCACCGCGCCCAGCTGGGGCTATTTCTAAGTACATTTTATTGGAATAGAACATCTGCGGCCGGGCGTGGTGGCTCCCAGAAATTTCTGCCCAGAAATGTCCCCAGTGTAGGTCTGATG
>NW_022294105.1:0-3180 GCF_002776525.5 Piliocolobus tephrosceles | reverse complement strand
GGGGGTCCTCTGTGGCAGGGGGGCCTCTGTAGCGGGGGTCCTCTGTGGCAGGGGGGCCTCTGTAGCGGGGGTCCTCTGTGGCAGGGGGGCCTCTGTAGCGGGGGTCCTCTGTGGCAGGGGGGCCACGGCCCAAGGAAGGGGAGCAGGCCCAGGCATGGTTTCCGTTTCTGGGAGCCAAGAGCTTTCTCAGAGGAGGCGGGTGAGAGCTACTGCGTGGGATCACCTGGGCCCTGGAGGCTGATGGGTACTTGGGGGAGGAATTCCCTTGTGACCCCAACAGCAAGACAAGTGCCCTGTGACGGGGAAGGAACCGCAGCTAATCAAAGGAGCAGGCACCAGTGGCCGGGCCTCCCGTCTACCCTCATCCTCCAGGCTCCGCTGGGAAGGAGCAGGAAGGGCTCCCTGCCCTTGGGGTTTTGATCAGTGAGGAAGGGGGCTGGATCTGCTGTGGGAACACTGCCCTGAGCCCCTCTCCTCACTAGACTCTGGGGTCTAGGCATTGCTTTGTGGTCAGCCTTCTCCAAGCCCTGTAGGCCTCTGTCTGCAGCTCCCGCTGCCTGGACCTACACACAAGGTTCCAACCCTCATCGGGGCCAAAGACACGGTTGCAGGCCCTCGTGGATCCTTTCTGTTTTGTTCTGTCCCCGTCCCCTCTTGCACCCAGCGTCGTCCTGGTCGGAACTTGCCTTTAAACCGCCCTCGTCATGGCCCCGTGCGGTGTACTCCGAGGAGGGTGTCACTTTGCCATAGGCCCCAGGGCTGAAAATGGTGGGACATCCAGTATTGCGCTTATGTGCGTGAGACTGTCCCGGACAGCAGCACAAACACGTTCAGCCAAGTGGAGTTTCCGACGCACTTGTGTGGCAGCCGCGTGAATGTGAGCCGATACGCAGCCATCGTCTGCAAAAGGGAGGAAAGAATGCCTGCGTGGCGTGGCTATGTGGATACGCGGGGAAGAACCCCCCGGTGGGACGCCTGGCATTTAACAGTGGTAGCATCCTTTTCAGTGCCCAGGAAGAAGGCAGCTGGGACCGGGAAAGGGCCACCACCCCGCACCCAAGCCCATAGAACAGGAGAGCCACTTTAGGCAGCTCTGAGCAGGACAGACTTGTGGCCAAGTCAAGAAAGTAAGGTCTGGGCTGGGCGTGGTGGCTCGCGCCTGTAATCCCAGTGCTTTGGGAAGCCAAAGGTGGGTGGATCACCCGAGGTCAGGAGTTCGAGACCAGCCTGACCAACATGGTGAAACCTCATCTCTACTAAAAATACAAAAATTAGCCGGGCATGGTGGTGGACGCCTGTAGTCCCAGCTAATCGGGAGGCTGAGGCAGGAGAATCGCTTGAACTTGGGAGGCGGAGCTTGCAGTGAGCCGAGATCCCACCACTGCACTCCAGCGTGGGGAACACAGCGAGATTCCATATCAAAAAAAAAAAAAGTAAGGTCTGTATCGGCTGACCCCGCCCTTCTCCGAAGCCCTCTCTGAGCAAAGCCTTAAGAAACTCTTCTCTTCTTCACTTTTCTTTTGTGGATTTCACATTTTGGTAAGACTTGGCCAAATAGCTGCTCGAGATAATCAATTGCTGGTAGACAGGTTTCTGCTGAGTGAGGTTTCTGCTGAGTGGGGCAACTCAAGGCACGGTCACGTAGGCGGCACCTGACGCTGCATCCTCATACAATTGCGTGACCGTGCCTCTGACTCTGTGTGTGTGTGTGTGTGTGTGTGTGTGTAAGTATGAGATGCATCCGGGCATGTCAGGGTGTGTACACGTTTGGAGGAGTGTGTAGGAGCTTGCCTGTGTGCCTCTGCCTGAATGGAGGAGAGGGGAAGGGTCTTACCTCGATGAATCCCTTTCCATTGCTGGAAAGAACAGCTAGGCAGGAGCGGCCCCAAGACACGGCCCAGGCCCTCAGAAGGGAGCCTGAAGGGTTTATCTGTACCTTGTATTAACCAGGGTCGACCCAGCGGCGGACTCGCCTCTTCCCTGCTCCTTTGCTGTTTCTAGCACCTGGCTTACTTCCTGGCACACAGTAAGCACTCAATAAATGTATGCTGAGAATGACTGCGAGCAGCTTCCTCCTTGGCTCCTGTGTCTCTTTCTCCCCAAAACACACATTTCTCGACTCTCGTCTGGTGCCCAGGTTCCCTGTCCCTTCACTGGGATGCGTTCCTGACCCTCACCCCTCCCAGGCTGCATTTCCTGGTTGATCTGCACGGCCATTTGAAGGAGTGTGGGAGGGCAGAGCAGAGGGCCTATTGGGTGGGAAGGCCAAGGCTGCTGGTGAATTCTGCTTATAAAGAAGGCCTCCTTGGATCACCTGAAGTCAGGAGTTTGAGACCAGCCTGACCAACATGGTGAAACCCTGTCTCTACTAAAACACAAAAAGTAGCCGGGCGTCGTGGTACACACCTGTAGTCCCAGCTACTCGGGAGGCTGAGGCAGGTGAATCGCTTGAACCCGGGAAGCGGAGGTTGCAGTGAGATGAGATCGCACCATTGCACTCCAGCCTGGGCAACAGAGCAAGACCCTGTCTCAAAAAAAGAAAGAGGCCGGGCGCAGTGGCTCACGCCTGTAATCCCAGCACTTTGGGAGGCCGAGACGGGCGGATCACGAGGTCAGGAGATCGAGACCATCCTGGCTAACACGGTGAAACCCCGTCTCTACTAAAAAAATACAAAAAACTAGCTGGGCGAGGTGGCGGGCGCCTGTAGTCCCAGCTACTTGGGAGGCTGAGGCAGGAGAATGGCGTGAACCCAGGAGGCGGAGCTTACAGTGAGCTGAGATCTGGCCACTGCACTCCAGCCCGGGTGACAGAGCAAGACTCCGTCTCAAAAAAAAAAAGAAAGAAAGCAGAGCGACAGCATAAGCTCTGCAATGACACAGGGCGCTCAGACCTTGGCCTCCATGTCAGGAACATAAAAGGACCTTAAGGGGGTTGGGGGGGCCTGGAAGTTGCAATCCCATCTACAGGGAAAGCCGTGACAAAGCTCCAACCGATTATTTTCATGTGGAATCAGCCAAATGTTACCAGATCTGACTTCTTTTTTTCCCAAAAGAAACTGGAGGCCGGGTGCAGTGGCTCAAGCCTGTAACCCTGGCACTTTGGGAGGCCAAGGTGGGCAGATCACGAGGTCAGGAGATCGAGACTATCCTGGCCAACATGGTGAAACTCCATCTCTACTA
>NW_022294103.1:0-1012 GCF_002776525.5 Piliocolobus tephrosceles | reverse complement strand
GGCAAACAGGGTCTGGAGTGGACCTCAAGCAATCTCCAACAGACCTACAGCTGAAGGTCCTGACTATTAGAAGGAAAACTATCAAACAGGAAGAACACCTATACCAAAACCCCATCAGTACGTCACCATCATCAAAGGCCAGAGGCAGATAAAACCACGAAGATGGGGAAGAAGCAGGGCAGAAAAGCTGGAAATTCAAAAAATAAAAGCGCATCTCCCCCTGCAAAGGAGCACAGCTCATTGCCAGCAATGGATCAAAGCTAGTCAGAGAATGACTTTGACGAAATGAGAGAAGAAGGCTTCAGTCCATCAAACTTCTCAGAGCTAAAGGAGGAATTACATACCCAAAGCAAAGAAACTAAAAATCTTGAAAAAAGAGTGGAAGAATTGACAGCTAGACTAATTAATGCAGAGAAGGTCACAAACGAAATGACAGAGATGAAAACCATGACACGAGAAATACGTGACAAATGCACAAGGTTCAGTAACTGACTTGATCAACTGGAAGAAAGAGTATCAGCGATTGAGGATCAAATGAATGAAATGAAGTGAGAAGAGAAACCAAAAGAAAAAAGAAGAAAAAGAAATGAACAAAGCCTGCAAGAAGTATGGGATTATGTAAAAAGACCAAATCTACGTCTGCTTGGGGTGCCTGAAAGTGAGGGGGAGAATGTAACCAAGTTGGAAAACACTCTACAGGATATCATCCAGGAGAACTTCCCCAACCTAGTAGGGCAGGCCAACATTCAAATTCAGGAAATACAGAGAACGCCACAAAGATACTCCTCCAGAAGAGCAACTCCAAGACACATAATTGCCAGATTCACCAAAGTTGAAATGAAGGAAAAAATCTTCAGGGCAGCCAGAGAGAAAGGTCGGGTTACCCACAAAGGGAAGCCCATCAGACTAACAGCAGATCTCTCGGCAGAAACTCTACAAGCCAGAAGAGAGTGGGGGCCAATATTCAACGTTCTTAAAGAAAAGAATTTTAAACCCAGAATTTCATATCCAG
>NW_022294102.1:0-1273 GCF_002776525.5 Piliocolobus tephrosceles | reverse complement strand
ACCTATTTCAAATACCACATAGCCATATTTCTGAATGTTCTAAGTTATAGCAACAAAGTAAATTACTTTTACTTTTGATGTTTTCACAATTAAATGACTCACAAAAGTGGTGAAATTGTAAGATAAATGGACTATAACCACCCTAAGCCACCTTCTCTGTACATGGCAAATAGGTTAGACTTTCTGTAATAGTCTTCATCTATTAAATCCAGAGGTTAGGTTAAATGGATGTTACGTCCTCTGAGTTCTCCTGGCCTCAGGACCTTTTCATGCAAAAATCCTGTCTACAGATTGCTGAATAGTTGCCAATTTATTCAGTTCTTCCACTTTCAAAAGAGCAAACTTAAAAATGGGCCACCAGAGTACATTTTAATTTTAATGGGAGTTATACTTCTCTGTTTATATATTTTCTTATTACTGGCCTAGATTTTTTTAAGTCACATAACAAATCAGAATTATGTCTTAATATTTTAGCATTCTTTGACATTCCATTTTGCAAGGAGATACAATTCAAATTGAACTTGGAAATTTATACACATTGGTAATTAGTTGACCCTTGTAAATTGCAGACTTTATTTCCCCATTCTGAGATTTCTGACATACTGTGTCAAGACATGAAACTCTAAGTCAAGATGTGGGGAAATATGTGCCAAAATGTTATGGCTTAGTTGAAAACACAGCTGCTGACAAAAAAAGATAGAAAAATGGTAGGCTTTTTGTGTATCACAGCCAGCAGAGATTGCACCCTTTCTCCAAATAGCAACAGTACTTGTAAAAAGTATGTGAAGTCAAGTAGCATCTATTCTAACTATTTCCTATTTGTGAAACACTTCTCTCATGTGGCTATAAGCTCCCTATGGGCACAGCTGATCTCACAGTCCTTTTTCACTCTCATAGCACAGTGGCAGTCACATACTGTGAGGATAAATGCTTACTGTTTAAAGTCAGAATGATTCAATCATAGTAATAGTTATTGGCTGCCTATTCTATGTCCCAACACAGGCTGATACAGAAATTGCTTTCTATCCCAAGGGGGTACCCTCGGTGCTTTTTTACGTAGCGAATATTTTTCAAATATTGTCATACAAAGCTGAAGCACTGGGGTTTGAAGGTATGTAAAGTAGTCCTGAAATTCATCTGTGGATGTACGTTGGCCCTGACACATCTTCCTGGAAAGGAGGTGGAATTAATTAACTGCCTTATTCCCAGGGATAGGAGAGTTGAGGTTTTGGGGTAACAAAAAGTAAACCTGTCTCTGAATATTAGGAAACTG
>NW_022294101.1:0-1677 GCF_002776525.5 Piliocolobus tephrosceles | reverse complement strand
TACCAGAGGTACAAGGAGGAGCTGGTACCATTCCTTCTGAAACTATTGCAATCAATAGAAAGAGAGGGAATCCTCCCTAACTCATTTTATGAGGCCAACATCATCCTGATACGAAAGCCTGGCAGAGACACAACAAAAAAAGAGAATTTTAGACCAATTTCCCTGATGAACATCGATGCAAAAATCCTCAATAAAATACTGGCAAACCAGATTCAGCAGCACATCAAAAAGCTTATCCACCATGATCAAGTGGGCTTCATCCCTGGGATGCAAGGCTGGTTCAACATTCGCAAATCAATCAACGTAATCCAGCATATCAACAGAACCAAAGACAAGAACCACATGATTATCTCAATAGATGCAGAAAAGGCTTTTGACAAAATTCAACAGCCCTTCATGCTAAAAACGCTCAATAAATTTGGTATTGATGGAACGTACCTCAAAATAATAAGAGCTATTTATGACAAACCCACAGCTAATATCATACTGAATGGGCAAAAACTGGAAAAATTCCCTTTGAAAACTGGCACAAGACAGGGATGCCCTCTCTCACCACTCCTATTCAACATAGTGTTGGAAGTTCTGGCTAGGGCAATCAGGCAAGAGAAAGAAATCAAGGGTATCCAGTTAGGAAAAGAAGAAGTCAAATTGTCCCTGTTTGCAGATGACATGATTGTATATTTAGAAAACCCCATTGTCTCAGCCCAAAATCTCCTTAAGCTGATAAGCAACTTCAGCAAAGTCTCAGGATACAAAATTAATGTGCAAAAATCACAAGCATTCTTATACACCAGTAACAGACAAACACAGAGCCAAATCATGAATGAACTTCCATTCACAATTGCTTCAAAGAGAATAAAATACCTAGGAATCCAACTTACAAGGGATGTAAAGGACCTCTTCAAGGAGAATTACAAACCACTGCTCAGTGAAATAAAAGAGGACACAAACAAATGGAAGAACATACCATGCTCATGGATAGGAAGAATCAATATCGTGAAAATGGCCATACTGCCCAAGGTTATTTATACATTCAATGCCATCCCCATCAAGCTACCAATGAGTTTCTTCACAGAATTGGAAAAAACTGCTTTAAAGTTCATATGGAACCAAAAAAGAGCCCGCATTGCCAAGACAATCCTAAGTCAAAAGGACAAAGCTGGAGGCGTCACGCTACCTGACTTCAAACTATATTACAAGGCTACAGTAACCAAAACAGCATGGTAATGGTACCAAAACAGAGATATAGACCAATGGAACAGAACAGAGTCCTCAGAAATAATACCACACATCTACAGCCATCTGATCTTTGACAAACCTGAGAGAAACAAGAAATGGGAAAGGATTCCCTATTTAATAAATGGTGCTGGGAAAACAGCTAGCCATAAGTAGAAAGCTGAAACTGGATCCTTTCCTTACTCCTTATACGAAGATTAATTCAAGATGGATTAGAGACTTAAATGTTAGACCTAATACCATAAAAACCCTTGAAGAAAACCTAGGTAGTACCATTCAGGACATAGGCATGGGCAAGGACTTCATGTCTAAAACACCAAAAGCAACGGCAGCAAAAGCCAAAATCGACAAATGGCATCTAATTAAACTAAAGAGCTTCTGCACAGCAAAAGAAACTACCATCAGAGTGAACAGGCAACCTACAGAATGGGAGAAAATTTT
>NW_022294100.1:0-1979 GCF_002776525.5 Piliocolobus tephrosceles | reverse complement strand
TGGCCTCCCAAAGTGTGTGAGCCACCATACCCAGCTTATTTAAAATTGATGCAAGATTTTTCTTGGCCCCTTCATCAGATTTGTGACAGGGACAAACATTTACATGGCCCACTGTGCTCAGCCCCGCAAGCTCTGTACCAGACCTGAGGCAGCACCCAAGTAGGGGAGTCTGTGACCCCAAAACCCCAGAGGGGGTGTTACAGCTCTCCTTTAGTCAGACCATTTGTGGATGGCTGTGTGTTAACAGCTCGGTTGTCCTCTTGCCTCATCCCGTGTGGCAACTACCTTCCACCAGTGAGGGCAGAGGGCTGGTGTGACAGCCTCTTTGGGTATCCACACTTGGTGGGCCCCAAGCTCTTCTCTGACATCCAAGAAGAATGAGGTTGCATGGGCAATCGAAGGACGGTGAAGGCAGAGAATTTTATTGAGCGGTGGGAATGGTTCTCAGAGGATATGGGAGTTGGAGAGGGGATGGGAAGGGCAGATAGTTCTGCCTGAATTCCAGCCACCTTTCCTGAAGTCAAACGGTCTCTTCTTCCCCAAAGTCCAGCTGTCTTCTCTCTAAAGTCAGGCTGTCTCTTCTTCTCCCAAGTCTAGCCATCTTCTCTCCAAAGTCAAACGGTCTCTCCCCTCTACTGACTGTGTCTGGGGTCTTTATAGGTACAATATTGGGACGGGGTGAGCCATAGGTAGTTTTGGAAAATGTAATATTCAATCAGTAAAAAGACATTATTCAGAAAGAACCAATCAGGAGAGAGGAGGCAAACATGCATAGCAGTTCTCTCTTTGGGCCACAGGTTTTAGGCTACTTTGGCTTGAAGGTGGGGTTTCACCAGGGACCTGCCCTTGTCTGCCTAGAATTTCCCTGCCTCCTCCCTTATCAAAATTATGATAAAAAAAATTATGCTGAAGTCTTCATATGGTTTCCTGTACACAATTTTGGTGATATTCTAATATTTTGCTCACATTGTAAAGTTCTCTGTAAATAATCCAACTGGAAACTCCAGATTTAAAACTAGATAATCCCAGCTGACATTTCTAGTTAAGATTTTTTTGGCTTAAGATAGCGGGTTAATATGCAATATCAGTTACCTGTGGTTCTCAAAATTTAGTTATGAATAAAAGGGTAGATTCCCAATCCCAATACAACATAATAATGAGATATCAAACACCACGCTAAAGGATTTATCAGAGTTTTCTCACTTAATTATTACAAAAATCCCACGAGTAATTTATTATTATTCCTAGTTTTTCAAACTAGGAAAGCAAGTCTAAGGAGAAATTCCACAATTTTCATTTTTCTTTTCTTTTTTATTATTATTATACTTTAAGTTCTAGGGTACATGTGCATAACATGCAGGTTTATTACATATGTATACTTGTGCCATGTTGGTGTGCGGCACCCATCAACTTGTCAGCACCCATCAACTCGTCATTTACATCAGATGTAACTCCCAATGCAATCCCTACCCCCTACCCCCTCCCCATGATAGGCCCCGGTGTGTGATGTTCCCCTTCCCGAGTCCAAGTGATCTCATTGTTCAGTTCCCACCTATGAGTGAGAACATGCAGTGTTTGGTTTTCTGTTCTTGTGATAGTTTGCTGAGAATGATGGTTTTCAGCTGCATCCATATCCCTACAAAGGACACAAACTCATCCTTTTTTATGGCTGCATAGTATTCCATGGTGTATATGAGCCACATTTTCTTAATCCAGTCTGTCACTGATGGACATTTGGGTTGATTCCAAGTCTTTGCTATTGTGAATAGTGCCGCAATAAACATATGTGTGCATGTGTCTTTATAGAAGCATGATTTATAATCCTTTGGGTATATACCCAGTAATGCGATGGCTGGGTCATATGATACTTCTAGTTCTAGATCCTTGAGGAATTGCCATACTGTTTTCCATAATGGTTGAACTAGTTTACAATCCCACCAACAGTGTAAAAGTGTTCCTATTTCTCCACATCCTCTCCA
>NW_022294098.1:0-20358 GCF_002776525.5 Piliocolobus tephrosceles | reverse complement strand
ACTGCTCTCTTCAAAGCTGTCAGACAGAGTCGTTCGCGTCTGGACAGGCCTCTGCTGCTTTATCTGAGCCCTGTCCCCAGAGGCGGAGTCTACAGAGACAGGCAGGTTTCCTTGAGCTGCTGTGAGCTCCTCCCAGTTCGAGCTGGAGAGCTGCTGTGAGCTGCTGTGAGCTCCACCCAGTTCGAGCTGGAGAGAAGCTTTCTGAAAAACTTTTTTCTGAAAAACAGGAGAGAAGCTTTCTGAAAAACTGCTTGGTGATGTGAGCATTCTACTCATGGGGTCATAACTTTCTTCTCATAAGGGAGAGTTTGAACACTGTTATTGTAAAACCAAAAGAGGATATTCAGAGCACATAGAAGACTATGGCAAGAAGTGAAATGTCGTCCAATAAAAAACAGAAAGAAGTACTAGAAGAAACTGCTCTCTGACATGTCCATTCTTGTCACAGGGTTAAAGCTTACTGCATATTTCCCAGTTTGAAAGTCGGTCTTTGAGGTTTCTGTGAAGGGACAGTAAGTGGCCACCAGAGCCCTGTCTGAGGCAAGGAAATGTCTTTCATTGAAAATCGGAGAGAAGCTTTCTATGTACCTGTTTTTTAAGGTTTGTGTTTATCTATTAGCGATAAATCATTCTTTGGATGGAGCAGTTTGAAATCACTGTTTCGGTGGAATCCGAGAAAGGACATTTGGAAACGCTCTTTAGAATATCCCGAAAGATGAATAATCACAGAGAGAAAGCAGAAGGAAGCTTTCTGTGAAACTGCTCTGTATCACTTGAATTCCGCTCATAAGTTAATCTTCCTTTTTCATTGAGCTGTATCATAACACTGTTGTGGCTTAGTCTACGAAGGGATACTCTAGAGGTCTTTGAGGCTCACGGTGAGAAAGGAAACGTCTTCATATAGAAACTGGTGAGAAGCTTCCTGGGAGGCTGCTTCGTGACGTGTGCATTCCACTCACAGAAATATACCTTTCTGCTGGTGTTTTAGACATGAAATCCTTGCCCATGCCTATGTCCTGTATGATACTACCTAGATTTTCTTCAAGGCTTTTTATGGTATTAGGTCTAACATTTACATGTCTAATCCATCTTGTATTAATTTTCGTATAAGGAGTAAGGAAATGATCCATTTTCAGCTTTCTACTTATGGCTAGCCAATTTTCCCAGCACCATTTATTAAATAGGGAATCCTTTCCTCATTTCTTGTTTCTCTCAGGTTTATCAAAGATCAGATGGCTGTAGATGCGTGGTATTATTTCTGAGGACTCTTCTGTTCCATTGGTCTATATCTCCATTTTGGTACCACTACCATGCTGTTTTGGTTACTGTAGCTTTGTAGTATAATTTGAAGTCAGGTAGCGTGTTGCCTATGGCCTTGTTCTAAATCATGCTGCTATAAAGACACATGCACATGTATGTTTATTGCGGCACTATTCACAATAGCAAAGACTTGGAATCAACCCAAATGTCCATCAGTGACAGACGGGATTAGGAAAATGTGGCACAGATACACGATGGAATACTATGCAGCCATAAAAAGGAAGAGTTTGCATCCTTTGTAGGGACATGGATGCAGCTGGGTACCATCACTCTTAGGAAACTATCACAAGAACAGAAAACCAAACACCGCATGTTCTCACTCATAGGTGGAAACTGAACGATGAGATCACTTGCAGTCGGGAATGGGAACATCACACATCGGGGCCTATCTTGGGGAGGGGGTTGGGGTGAGGGATTGCATTGGGAGTTATACCTGATATAAATGACAAATTGATGGGTGCTGACGAGTTGATGGGTGAAGCACAACAATGTGGCACAGGTATACATAAGTAACAAACCTGCACATTGTGCACAGGTACTGTAGAACTTAATGTATAATAATAAAAAAAAAGAAATATATCTTTCTTCTTCTAAAGGATTCCGGAATCCCTTTTGGAGAAAAAGCTACCAAGGGATATTCGCGAGTATAGCGATGGCTGTGGTGAAAAAGGACATATCCTCAGACAAAAACTGAAAGGAAGATTTCTGTGAAACTGCTTTGTGTTAGATACATTTATTCGTCTGGCATAGTAAAAATTAATTATATTACGCAGTTTGGAAACTCCATCATGCACACATCCGTGAAGGGACATTTGAGAGCACTTTTGAGGCCTACGGTGAAAAAGCAGAAATCTTCAGAGAAAAACTGGTTAGAAGCTTTCTGCGAAACTACTTTGTGATGTACGCATTCCACTGAGGATGTTATACCTCTTTTCTCACAAGGCAGTGTTTGAACTCTGTTCCTGTGAAACCAAAAAAATGATATTTCGGAATGCATTGAGGACTATTGCGAATAGTGAAATACACTGTTTTAAAATCGAGGAAGAATCTTTCGAAAAATCTGCTCTCTGATATATGAATTAACTTCACAGGGTTAATGCTTACTCTCTGTTGCCCAGTTTCGGAACTCTGTCTTTGAAGAATCTGTGAAGGGATATTTAGTGACGCCTGGAGGCTTGTGGTGAGCGAGGAGACCTCTTCCGATGAAACCTGCAGACAAACGTTCTGAGCAACTGCTTTGCGATGTGTGTATTCGTCTCATAGAGATAAACCATTATTTCGAATGAGCAGCTTGAAATCACTGTTTTTGTGGAATCTGAGGAAGGATATTTGGGATCGATCCTTAGAATATAGAGAAAGAAATATCCTGAGGTAAAATCCAGAAGGAAGCCTTCTGTGAAACTGCTCTGTGTCGTCTTAATTCCTCTCACTCAGATAAGCTTCTCTTTTTATTGAGCAGTTTTCTAGTCCTGTGTATGTTTAGCATGTGATGGGATATTCGGGAGCACATTGAGGCTGACAGTGAAAAAGGAAATATGCCCAGACTGAAACTGGAGAGAAACTTCTGAGGAACTGCTTTGTGACGTGTGCATTCCAGTCACAGTTTTATACCTGTCTTCTCATACAGTGCTGGGGAAATTCTTTTGGAGAAACAGGTACCAAGTGGTATTTGGGAGAATGTTGATGCTGATGTTGAAAAGGGAAATAGCCTCAGACAAAAACTGGAAGGAAGCTTTCCAGGAAAATACTCAGTGATATGTGTAATCATCTCACATAGATAAAGCTTTCATAAAATTACGCAGCTAGGAAACTGTCATGGAGGGATCCACGAAGGAACTTTAGAGAGCACATTCTGGACTTGGGTGAAAAAGAAAATATCTTCAGATAAAAACTGGAAAGAAGCATTCTGTGAATCTGCTTTTTTCTATGTTAATTCATATCACATAGAGGAAGCTCCCTTTACATTACGCAGCTTAAAAACTCCCTCGTGGATGGATCTGAGAAGGGATATTTGGCATCACATTCAGGCCAATGGCAAAAGAGGAAATATAGTCAGATAAAAAATGGGGAAAAGATTTATGAGAAACTGCATGGTGATGTGTGCATTCCACTTGGGAATTTATACCTTTCTTCTCATAAGGCACAGTTTGAACACCGTTCTTGTAAAACCAATGGAGTGATATTCGGAGCATGTTGAAAAATATGGCAAAATGTGAAATGTTGTCCAATAGTAAACAGAAAGAAGCGCTCGAAGAAATGGCTCTCTGACATGTCCAATCTTTTCAAAGGGTTAAAGCTTACGTTACATTTTCGAGTTTGAAAGTAGATCTTTGCGATTTCTGGAAAGGACAGTAAGTGGTGACTGGAGGCCTTTGTGAGGCAAGGAAATGTCTTCCATCGAAAATCGGAGAGAAGCTTTCTGCACAACACTTTTGTGATGTTTCTATTCATCTCATAGAGTTAAAACATTCTTTGGATTTAGAAGTTTGAAATCACTGTTTCTGTGGAATCTGAGAAAGGACATTTGGAAGTGCTCTTTAGAATATCCTGAAAAAGAAATAACCTCAGAGACAAACCAGAAGGAAGCTTTCTGTGAAACTGCACTGTGTCACTTGAATTCCACTCACACAGTTAAGCTTCTCTTTTCATTGAGCTGTATCATAACACTGATTTTGTTTAGCCTGCGAAGGGATATTCTGGAGGGCTTTGAGGCTTACAGTGTGAAAGGAAAGGTCTTCAGATAGAAACTGGAGAGAAGCTTTCTGAGGAGCCGCTTTGTGACGTGTGCATTCCACTCAGATAAATATACCTTTCTTCTCCTGGAGGAGTTCGGAATCCCTTTTGGAGAAAAAGCTGCAAAGAGATATTCAGGAGTACAGCGATGACTATGGTGAAAAAGGAAATATCCTCAGACAAAAATGGAAATAAGATTTCTGTGAAACTGCTTTGTGTTAGATATATTCATTCATCTCGCATAGTTAAAACTTTAGTTCCATTACGCAGTTTGAAACTCCATCATGCACAGACCTGCGAACGGACGTTCGGGAGCACGTTCAGGCCTACGTTGAAAGAGGAGATATCTTAAGATAAAAACTGGATAGAAGCTTTCTGTGAAACTACTTTGTGATGTATGCATTCCACTCAGGGAGTTATACCTCGTTTCTCACAAGGCAGTGTTTGAACACTGTTCCTGTGAAACCGAAAAAGTGATATTTCGGAACGCATTGAGGACTATGGTGAATAGTGAAATACACTGCAATAAAATCGAGGAAGAAGCATTCCAAGAATCTGCTCTCTGATGTGTGCATTTACTTCACAGAGTTAATGCTTACTCTATACTGCCCAGTTTCAAAACTCTGTCTTTGAAGAATCTGTGTAGGGATATTTAGTGATGCCCGGAGGCTTGTGGTGAACGAGGAAACGTCTTCTGATGAAACCTGCAGAGAAACGTTCTGCGCAATTGCTTTGTGATGTGTGTATTCGTCTCAAAGAGGTAAACCATTCTTTGGATTGAGCAGATTGAAATCACTGTTTTTGTGGAATCTGAGGAAGTACATCCTTAGAATATGGAGAAAGAAATATCCACAGTTAAAATCCAGAAGGAAGCTTTCTGTGAAACTGCCTTTTGTTGTTTTAATTCCTCACACTCAGATAAGCCTCTCTTTTCATCGAGCAGTTTTCTAGCCCTGTGTATGTTTAGCGTATGATGGGATATTCAGGAGCACTTTGAGGCTAACAGTGAAAATGGAAATATGTTCAGACCGAAACTGGAGAGATGCTTTCTGAGGAACTGCGTTGTTACGTGTGCATTCCAGTCACATTGTTATACCTCTCTTCTCATACAGCATCGGGGAAACACTTTTGGAGAAACAGGTACCAAGTGATATTTGGGAGCATGTTGATGCCGATGGTGAAAAGGGAAATAACCTCAGACAAAAACTGGAAAGAAGATTTCTAGGAATCTACTCTGTGATGTGTGTAATCACCTCACATAGATAAAGCTTTCTTTACATAACGCAGCTTGGCAACTTTCATGGAGGAATCTAAGAAGGGACCTTCTGGAGCACATTCTGGACTATGGTGAAAAAGGAAATATCTTTAGATAAAAACTGGAAAGAAGATTTCTGTGAATACGCTTTTTGATACTTTTATTCTTCTAACACAGATGAAGCTTTCTTTACATTATGCAACTTGGGAATTCCCTCGTGGATGGATTCGTGAAGGGATATTTGGGATCACATTCGGGCCTATGGTGAAAGAGGAAATATAGTCAGATAAAAACTGGAGAGAAGCTTTCTGAGAAACTGCTTGGTGATGTTTGCATTCCAATCAGGGAGTTATAACTTTCTTCTCATAAAGCACAGTTTCAACACTGTTCTTGTATAACCAAAAGAGTGATATTCGGAGCACATTGAAGACTACAGCAAATAGTGAAATGTTGTACAATAAAAAACAGAAAGAAGCACTCGAAGAAATTGCTCTCTGACATGTCGATTCTTTTCACAGCTTAAAGCTTACTCTACATTTGCCAGATTCAAAGTCGGTGTCTGAGGGTTCTAAGAAGGGATAGTAAGTGGCAACCAGAGGCCTGTGTGGGACAAGGAAATGTCTTCCAGTGAAAATCGGAGAGAAACTCTCTGCGCAACTATTATGTGATGTTTGTATTCATCTCATTGAGTTAAATCATTCTTTGGATTGAGCAGTTTGAAATCACTGTTTCTGTGGAATCTGAGAAATGACATTTGGAAATGCTCTTTAGAATATCCTGAAAAAGAAATAACCTCAGAGAGAAACCAGAAGGAAGCTTTGTGTGAAACTCCCCTGTGTCACGTGAATTCTCCTCACACAGTTAAGCTTCCCTTTTCATGGAGCTGTATCATAACACTGTTTTTGATTAGTCTGAGAAGGGATACTTTGTAGGTCTTTGAGGCAAATGGTGAGAAAGGAAACGTCTTCAGAAAGAAACTGGAGAGAAGCTTTCTGAAGAGCTGCTTTGTGACGTGTGCATTCTACTCACAGAATATACCTTTCTTCTCCTAGAGGATTCCGGAGTCCTTTTGGAGAAAAAGGTACCAATAGATGTTCGGGAGTATAGCATCGACTATGTTGAAAAAGGAAATAT
Source organism: Piliocolobus tephrosceles (assembly GCF_002776525.5). Classification (NCBI taxonomy): domain Eukaryota; kingdom Metazoa; phylum Chordata; class Mammalia; order Primates; family Cercopithecidae; genus Piliocolobus; species Piliocolobus tephrosceles. Next base: position 13,916 of record NW_022294098.1, on the reverse strand, counting down.
CCTCAGAGAAAAACTGGAAAGAAGATTTCTGTGAAACTGCTTTGTGTTAGATAAATTTTTTCATCTCGCATAGTCAAGACTTTAATTAGATTATGCAGTTTGGGAACTCCGTCTTGCAGAGATCCACGAAGCAGCATTCAGGAGCACATTCATATCTACTGTGACAGAGGAGATATCTTCAGATAAAAACTGGATAGAAGCTTTCTGAGAAACTACATTGTGATGTATGCATTCCACTCAGGGAGTTTTACCTCTTTTCTCACAACGCAGTGTTTGAACACTGTTCCTGTGAAACCGAAAAAGTGATATTTTGGAATGCTTTGAGGAATATGGCGAATAGTGAAATATACTGAAATAAAATCAAGGAAGAAGGGTTCCAGGAATCCGCTCTCTGATATGTGCATTCACTTCACAGAGTTAATGTTTACTCTATGTTGCCCAGTTTCGAAACTCTGTCTTTGAAAAATCTGTGAAGGGATATTTAGTGACGCCCAGAGGCTTGTAGTGAGTGAGGAAATGCCTTCCGATGAAACATGCAGAGAAACTTTCTGAGTAACTGCTTTGAAACGTGTGCATTCATCTCATAGAGTTAAACCATTCTTTGGATTGAGCACCTTGAAATGAACTTTTATGTGGAATCTGAGGAAGGACATTTGGGAACGATCCTTAGAATATGGAGAAAGAAATATCCTCAGGTAAAATCCAGAAGGAAGCTTTCTGTGAAACTGCTCTGTGTCATGTTTATTTCTCTCACTCAAATAAGCCTTTCTTTTCATTGAGCAGTTTTCTAACCCTGCGTATGTTTTGTGTGTGCTGGGATATTCAGGAGCACTTTGAGCCTAACGGGGAAAAACAAAATATATTCAGACCGAATCTGGAAAGAAGCTTTCTGAGGAGCTGCTTTGTGACGTGTGCATTCCAGTCACAGTGTTATACCTCTCTTCTCATACAGCGTCGGGGAAACCCTTTTGGAGAAACAGATATCAAGTGATAATCAGGAGCATGTTGATTCCAATGGTGAAAAGTGAAATAGCCTCAGACAAAAAATGGAAAGAAGCTATCTAGGAAACTACTCTGTGATATCTCTAGTCATCTCATATAGATTAAGTTTCTTTATATTAGGCAGCTTGGAAAATGTCATGGACGGATCCTGAAGGGACCTCCGTGAGCACATTCTGGACTATGGGGAAAAAGGATATATCTTCAGATAAAATCTGGAAAGAAGCTTTCTGTGAAGAAGTTTTTCGATACGTTTATTCACTTCACATAGATGAAACTTTCTTTACTTTACACAGCTTGGAAACTCCCCCATGGATGGATCCACGAAGGGATATTTGAGATCACATTTGGGCCTATGGTGAAATAGGAAATATAGTCAGATAAAAACTGGAGAGAAGCTTTCTGGAAACTGCTTGGTGATGTGCACGTTCCACCAAGGGAGTTATAACTTTCTTCTCATAAGGCACAGTTTGAACACTGTTCCTGTAAAACCAAAACAGTGATATTCGGAGCACATTGAAGACTAGGGCAAAAAGTGAAATGTCGTCCAATAAAAAACAGAATAAAGCACTTCAAGCAACTGCTCTCTGACATGTACATTCTCTTCACAGGGTTAAAGCTTACTCTACATTTCCCAGTTTGAAAGTCGTTCTTGAGGTTTCTGCGAAGGGATAGTATGTGGACACCGGATGCCTTTGTGAGGCATGGGATTGTCTTCCATCGAAAATCGGAGAAATCGGAGAGAAATTTTCTGAGCAACTCTTTTGTGATATTTCTATTCATCTCATAGAGTTAAATCATTCTTTGGATTGAGCAGTTTGAAATCACTGTTCAAGTGGAATCTGAGATAGGACATTTGGAAACGCTCTTTAGAATATCTTGAAAAAGAAATAACCTCAGAGAGAAACAATAAGGAAGCTTTCTGTGAATCTGCTATGTGTCACGTGAATTCCGCTCAAACATTTAAGCTTCTCTTTTCATTGAGCTGTATCATAACACTGTTTTTGTTCAGACTGCGAAAGCATATTCTGGAGGGATTTGAGGCTTACGGTGAGAAAGGAAACCTCTTCAGATAGAAACTGGGGAGAAGCTTTCTAAGGAGCTGCTTTGTAACGTGTGCATTCCACTCACAGAAATATACCTTTCTTCTCCTAGAGGATTCCCGAATCCCTTTTGAAGAAAAAGCTACCAAGAGATATTCGGGAGTAGAGCGACAACTGTGGTGAAAAAGGAAATATTCTCAAACAAATACTTGAAAGAAGATTTCAGTGAAACAGCTTTGTGTTAGATAAATTCATTCATCTCGCATAGTTAAAACTTTACTTATATTATGCAGTTTGGAACTCCATCACGCACAGTTCCAAGAAGGGACATTCGGGAGCACATTCAAGTCTATGGGTAAAGAGGAGATATCTGTAGACAAAAACTTGATAGAAGCTTTCTGAAAAACTACTTTGTGATGTATGCATTCCACTCAGGGAGTTATACCTCTTTTCTCACAAGGCAGTGTTTGAACACTGATCATTTGAAACCGAAAAAGTCATATTTCAGAACACATTGAGGACTATGGCGAATAGTGAAATATACTGAAATGAAATCCAAAAAGAAGAGTTCTAATAATCTGCTCTCTGATATGTGCATTCACTTCACATGGTTAATGCTTACTCTATGTTGCACAGTTTCGAAACTCTGTCTTTGAAGAATCTGTGAAGGGATATTTAGTGACACATGGATGCTTGTGGTGAGCAAGGAAACGTGTTCCGATGAAACGTGCAGAGAAACGTTCTGAGCAACTGCTTTGCGATGTGTGTCTTTGTCTCATAGAATTAAACCATTCCTTGGATTGAGCAGCTTGAAATCACTTTTTTTGTGGAATCTGAGGAAGGACATTTGGGAACGATCCTTAGAATATGGAGAAAAAAATATTCTCAAGAATAATCCAGTAGGAAACTTTCTGTGAAACTGCTCTGTGTCATCTTAATTGCTCTCACTCAGTTAAGCCTCTCATTTCATTGAGCAATTTTCTCACCCTCTGTATGTTTAGCATGTGATGGAATATTTGGGAGCACTTTGAAGCTTATGTTGAAAAAGGAAATATGTTCAGACCGAAACTCGGGAGAAGCTTTCCGAGGAAATACTTTGTGATGTGTACATTCCACTCACAGTGTTATACCTCTCTTCTCATACAGCATCAGCAAACCCTTTTAGAGAAACTGGTACCAAGTGATATTCCGGAGCATGTTGATGCTGATGGTGAAAAGGGGAAATAGCCTCAGACTAATCTGGAAGGAAGCTTTCTAGGAAACTACTTTGTCATATGTGTAATCATCTCACATAGATAAAGCTTTCTTTACATTACGCAGCTTGGAAACTATCATGAAAGGATCTACGAAGGGACCTTTGGGAGCACTTTCTGGACTGTGGTGAAAAAGGAAATATCTTCAGATAAAAACTGGAAAGAAGCTTTCTGTGAATCTCCTTTTTGCTACGTTTATTCAACTCACATAGATGAAGCTTTCTTTACATTACACAGCTTGGAACCTCCCTTGTGGATGGATCCGCAAAAGGATATTTGGGATCACATTCGGGCCTATGGTGAAATAGGAAATATAGTCAGATAAGAAATGGAGAGAAGCTCTCTGAGATACTGCTTGGTGACGTGTGCATTCCACTCAGGGAGTTATAACTTTCTTCTCATAAGGCACAGTTTGAACACTGTTCCTGTAAAACCAAAAGAGTGATATTCAGAGCACATTGAAGACTATGCAAAAAGAGAAATGTCGTCCAATACAAAACAGAAAGCATCACTCGAGGAAACTGCTCTCTGACATGTCCATTCTTTTCACAGATTAAGGCTTCCTCTACATTTGCCAGTTTCAAAGTCGGTCTTTAGGGGTCTGGGAAGGAATAGTAATTGGCAACAGGAGGCCTGTGTGAGGCAAGGAAATGTCTTCCATCGAAAATTGGAGAGAAGCTTTCCGTGCAACTCTTTTGTGATGTTTGTATTCATCTCATAGAGTTAAATCTTTCTTTGGAATGAGAAGTTTGAAATCACTATTTCTGTGGAATCTTAGAAAGGACATTTGGAAACGCTCTTTAAAATATCCTGAAAAAGAAATAACCTCAGAGACAAACCCGAAGGAAGATTTCTGTGAAATTGCTCGGTGTCACGTGAATTCCACTCACAGTGTTAAGCTTCTCTTTTCATTGAACTGTATCATAGCACTGTTTTTGTTTAGTCTGTGAAGGGATATTCTGGAGGCCTTTGAGACTTATGGTGAGAAAGTAGACGTCTTCAGTTAGAAACTGGAGAGAAGCCCTCTGAGGAGCTGCTTTGTGACGTGTGCATTAAACTCACAGAAATATACCTTTCTTCTCCCAGAGGATTCCGGGATTCCTTTTGGAGAAAAGGCTACCGAGGGATATAGGGGAGTATAGTGACGACTATGCTGAAAAAGAAAATATCCTCAGACAAACGTGTAAAGAAATTTCTGTGAAACTGCTTTGTGTTAGATATATTTATTCTTCTCCTATAGTTAAAACATTAATAATAATACGCAGTTTGGAAATTCCATCATGCACAGATCCATGAAGGGACATTCAGGAGCACATTTAGGCCTACGGTGAAAAAGGAGATATCTTCAGATAAAAACTGGACAGATGCTTTCTGAGAAACTACTTTGTGATGTATGCATTCCACTCAGGGAGTTATACCTCTTTTCTCACAAGTCAGTGGCAAATAGTGAAATATACTGAAATTAAATCAAGAAAGAAGCATTCCAAGAATCTCCTCTCTGATATTTCCATTCAATTCAAAGAATTTATGCTTACGCCATGTTGCCCACTTTCGAAATTCTGTCTTTGAAGGGTCTGTAAAGGGATATTTAGTGATGCCTGGAGGCTTGTGGTGAGCGAGGAAACATCTTCCGATGAAACCTGCAGGGTAACTTTCTGAGCAACTGCTTTGCGATGTGTTTATTCGTCTCATAGATTTAAACCGTTCTTTGGATTGAGCAGATTGAAATCACTGCTTTGTGGAATCTGAGGAAGGACATTTGGGAACGATACTTAGAACATGAACAAAGAAATATCCTCAGTAAAATCCAGAGGAAGCTTTCTCTGAAACTACTCTGTGTCGTCTTAATTCCTCTCACTTAGATAAGCCTCTCTTTACGTTGAGTAGTTTAATAATGCTGTATATGTTTAGCGTGTGATGGAACATTCGGGAGCACTTTGAGGGTAACGGTGAAAAAGGAAATATGTTCAGACCGAAACTGGAGAGAAGCTTTCCGAGGAACTGCTTTGTGACGTGTGCATTCCACTCACAGTGTTATACTTCTCTTCTCATACTGCGTCGGGGAAACCATTTTTTAAGAAACAGGTACCAAGTGATATTCGGGAGCATGGTCATGCTGATCTTGAAAACGGAAATAGCCTCAGACAAAACCTGGAAAGAAGTTTTCTAGGAAACTACTCTGTGATATGTGTTATCATCTCACAGAGATAAAGGTTTCCTTACATTACACAGCTTGAAAAATATCATGGACGGATCCACGAAAGGACTTTCGGGAGCACACTCAGGACTACGGTGAAAAGGAAATATCTTCAGATAAAAACTGGAAAGAAGCTTTCTGTGAATCTGCTTGTTTCTTTGTTTATTCTTCTCTCATAGGTGAAGACTTCTTGACATTACGCAGTTAGGAAACTCCCTTGTGGATGGATCCACGAAGGGATATTTGGGACCACATTTGGACCTATGGTCAAATAGGAAATATAGTCAGATAAAAACTGGAGAGAAGCTTTCTGAGAAACTGCTTGGTGATGTGTGCATTCCAATCAGGGAGTTTTAATGTTCTTCTCATAAGGCAGAGTTTGAACACTGTTCCTGTAAAACCAAAAGAGTCATATTCGGAGCACATTGAAGACTATGGCAAAATGAAATGTCATGCAATAAAAAACAGAAAGAAGCACTCGAGGAAACTGCTCTCTGACATGCCCATTCTTTTCACAGGGTTAAAGCTTACTCTACATTTCCCAATTTGAAAGTTGGCCTCTGAAGTTTCTGCGAAGGGATAGTAAGTGGCAAACGGAGGCCTGAGTAGATCAAGGAAATGTCTCCCATCGAAAATTGGAGAGAAGCTTTCTGCAAAACTATTTTTTGATGTTTGTGTTCATCTGAAAGAGTTGAATCATTCTTTGGATTGAGGAGTTTGAAATCACTGTTTCTGTGGAATCTCAGAAAGGACATTTGTAGACGCTCTTTAGATTATCCTGAAGAAGACATAACCTCAGAGAGAAACCAGAAGGAAGCTTTCTGTGAACCTGCTCTGTGTCACGTGAATTCTGTTCACCCAGTTAGGCTTCTCTTTTCATTGAGCAGTATCATAACACTGCTTTTGTTTAGACTGCGATGGATATTCAGCGGCGGTTTGAGGGTTACGTTGAGAAAGGAAACTTCTTCAGATAGAAACTGGAAAGAAGATTTCTGAGGGGCTGCTTTGTGACCTCTCCATTCCACTCACAGAAATATACCTTTCTTCTCCAAGAGGATTCCAGATTCTCTTTTGGAGAAAAAGCTAACAAGAGACATTCGCTAGTTTAGGGATGGCTATGGTGAAATAGCAAATATCCTCAGACAAAAACTGGAAAGAAGATATCTGTGAAACTGCTTTGTGTTAGATATAACTATTCATCTTGCATAGTTCAAAGCTTTCTTATATTATGCAGTTTGGAATCTACATCATGCAAGATTCCGCAAAGGGACATTCAGACACACATTCAGGCCTATGGTGAAGGAGGAGATATCTTCAGATAAAAACTGGATAGAAGATTTCTGAGAAGCTACTTGTGATCTATGCATTCCGCTCAGGGAGTTATACCTCTTTTCTCACAAGGCAGTGTTTAAACACTGTTCCTGTGTAACTGAAAATGTGATATTTCACAGCGCACTGAGGACTCTGGCAAATAGTGAAATATACTGAAATAAAATCGAGAAAGAAGCGTTCCAAGAATCTGCTCTCTGATATGTGCGTTCACTTCACAGAATTTATGCTTTCCCTATGTTGCCCAGTTTCGAAATTCTGTCTTTGAAAAATCTGAGAAGGGATATTTAGTGACACCTGGAGGCTTGTGCTGAGCAAGGAAACATTTTCCGATGAAACCTGCAGAGTAACTTTCTGAGCAACTGCTTTGCGATGTGTGTATTCGTCTCATAGCTTTAAACCGTTCTTTGGATTGAGCAGATTGAAACACTGTTTTTGTGGAATCTGAGGAAGGACACTTGGGAACAATCCTTAGATCACGGAGAAAGAAATATCCTCAGGTAAAATCCAGAAAGAAGCTGTCTGTGAAACTGCTCTGTGTGGTTGTAATTCCTCTCCCTCTGTTAAGCCTCTCTTTTCATTGAACAGTTTTCTAACCCTGTGTATGTTTCACGTGTGATGGGATATTCGGGAGCACTTTGAGGCTAATGGTGAAAAAGGAAGTATGTTCGGACCGAAACTGGAGAGAAGCTTCCCGAGGAACTGCTTTATGACGTGTGCATTCCACTCACACTGTTATATCTCTCTTCTCATACAGCGTTGGGGAAACCCTTTTGGAGAAACAGGCACTAAGTGATATTCGGGAACATGTTGATGTCGATGGTGAAAAGCGAAATAGCCTCAGAGAAAAACTGGAAAGAAGCTTTCTAGGAAACTACTCTGTGATAAGTATAATAACCTCACATAGGAAAAGCTTCCTTTATATTACACAGCTTGGAAACTTCTTCTTGGATGGATCCACGAAGGGATATTTGGGATCACATTCGGGCCTACGGTGAAATAGAAAATATAGTCAGATATAAACGGGAGAGAAGCTTTCTGAGAAACTGCTTGGTGATGTGTGCTTTCCACTCAGGGACTTATAACTTTCTTCTCATAAAGCACAGTGTGAACACTGTTCCTGTGCAATCAAAAGAGTGATATTCAGAGCACATTGTAGACTATGGCTAAAAGTGAAATGTCGTGCAATAAAAAACAGGGAGAAGCACTCGAAGAGTCAGCTCTCTGATATGTTCATTCTTTATACAGGGTTAAAGCTTACTCTACATTTCCCAGTTTGAAAGTTGGTCTTTGAGTATTCTGCAAAGGGATAGTAAGTGGCAACCAGAAGCCTGTGTCAAGCCAGGAAATGTCTTCCCCCAAAATTGGAGAGAATCTTTCTGCGCAACTCTTTCATGATGTTTGTATTCATCTCATAGAGTTACATCATTCTTTGGATTGAGCAGTTTGAAATCACTTTTTCTCTGGAATCTGAGAAAGCACATTTGGAAACGCTATTTAGAATATCCTGAAAAAGAAATAACTTCAGAGAGAAACCAGAAGGAATCCTTCTGTGAAACTGCTCTGTGTCACATTAATTCTCCTCACACAGTTAAGCTTCTCTTTTCATTGAGCTGTACCATAACACTGTTTTTGTTTCGTCTATGAGGTGATATTCTGGAGAGCTTTGAGGCTTACAGTGAGAAAGAAAACGCCTTCAGATAGAAACTGGAGAGAAGCTCTCTGAGGAGCTGCTTTGTGACGTGTGAATTCCACTCACAGAAATATATCTTTCTTCTCCTAGAGGATTCCGGAAACCATTTTGGAGAGAAAGCTACCAAGAGATATTCCATACTATAGTGAAGACTATGGCGAAAAAGGAAATATCTTCAGAGAAACCTGGAAAGAAGATTTCTGTGAAACTGCTTTGTGTTAGATATATTTATTCGTCTTTCATAGTTAAAACTTTAATTATATTACATTGTTTGGAAACTCTGTCATGCACAGATCTGAGAAGTAACATTCGGGAACACATTCAGGCCTATGGTGAAAGAGGAGATATCTTCAGATAAAAACTGGATAAAATCTTTCTGACAAACTAATGTGTGATGTATGAACTCCACTCAGGGAGTTATACCTCTTTTCTCACAAGGTAGTGTTTGAAAAATGTTCCTGTGAAACCGAAAAAGTGATATTTTGGAACTCATTGAGCACTATGGCGAATAGTGAAATATACTGAAATAAAATCGAGGGAGAAGCATTCAAACAATCTGCTCTCTGGTATGTGCATTTACTTCACAGAGTTACTGCTTACTCTATGCTGCCCAGTTTCGAAACTCTGTCTTTGAAGAATCTGTGAAGGGATATTTAGTGACACCCGGAGGCTTGTGGTGAGCGAGGAAACGACTTCCGATGAAACCTGCGGGGAAAAGTTCTGAGCAACTGCTTTCCGATATGTGTATTCGTCTCATAGAATTAAACCCTTCTTTGGATTGAGCAACTTGAAATCACTGTTTTTGTGGAATCTGAGGAAGGACATTTGAGAACGATCCTTAGAATATGGAAAAAGCAATATCCTGAGGTAAAATCCAGAAGGAAGCTTTCTGTGTAACTGCTCTGTGTCGTCTTAATTCCTCTCACTCAGGTAAGCCTCTCTATTCTTTGAGAAGTTTCCTAGCCCTGTGTTTCTTTCGTATGTGATGGGATATTCGGGAGTACTTTCAGGCAAACACTGAAAAAGGAAACATGTTAAGTCCAAAACTGGAGAGAAGGTTTCCGAAGAACTGCCTTGTGACATGTTCATTCCAGTCACAGTGTTATACCTCTCTTCTCATACAGGCTCAGGGAATCACTTTTGGAGAAACAGGTACCCAGAAATATTCAGAAGCATGTTGATTCTGATGGTGAAAAGGGAAATAGCCTCATACAAAGACTGGAAAGAAGCTTTCTAGGAAACTACTCTGTGATATGTGTAATCATCTCACATAGATAAAGATTTCTTTAAATTAAGCAGCTTGGAAACTGTCATGGAGGGATCCACGAAGGGATCTTCGGGAGTACATTCTCGATTCTGGTGAAAAATGAAATATCTTCATATTAAAACTGTAAAGAAGTTTCAGGGAATCTGCTTTTTACTATGTTTATTCATCTCACATAGATGAAACTTTCTTTACATTACGCAGCTTGGAAACTCCCTCGTGGATGTTTGGGATGAGAGTCAGGCCTATCATAAAATAGGAAATATAGTCAGATAAAAAGTGGAGAGAAGTTTTCTGAGAAACTGCTTGGTGATGTGTGCTTTCCCCTCAGGGAGTTATAACTCTCTTCTCATGAGGCACAGTTTGAGCACTGTTCCTGTAAAACCAAAAGACTGATATTCGGAGCACATTGAAGACTATGGCAAAAAGTGAAATGTCGTTCAAAAAAAAAAAAAAAAAGAAAGAAAGAAAGAAAGAAGCACTCGAAGAAACTGCTCTCTGACATGTCCATTCTTTTCACAGGGTTAAAGCTTACTCCACATTTCCCAGTTTGAAAGTCAGTCTTTGAGGGTTCTGCGAAGGGATACTAAGTGGCAACCTGAGGCCTGCGTGAGGCTAGGAAATGTCTTTCATCAAAAATCGGAGAGAAGCATTCTGTGCAACCCTTTCATGATGCTTGTATTCATTTCATAGAGCTAAATCATCCTCTGGATTGAGCAGTTTCAAATCACTGTTTCTGTGGAATCTGAGAAAGGACATTTGGAAACGCTCTTTGGAATATCCTGAAAAACAAAAAACCTTAGAGAAAAACCAGAAGGAAGCTTTCTGTGAAACTACTCTGTGTAACGTGAATTCCACTCAGAGAGTTAAGCTTCTGTTTTCATTGAGCTGTACCATAACAGTGTTTTTGTTTAGTCTATGAAGGGATATTCTGGAGGGCTTTGAAGCTTATGCTGAGAAAGGAATCGTCTTCAGTTAGAAACTGGAGAGATGCTTTCTGAGGAGCTGCTTTGTGATGTGTGCATTCCACTCACAGAAATATACCTTTCTTCTCCTAGAGGATTCCAGATTCCCTTTTGGAGAAAAAGCTACAAAGAGATATTCGGGAGTATAGCGACGACTATGGTGAAAAAAGGAAATATCTTCAGACAAAAACTGGAAAGAAGATTTGTGTGAAACTGCTTTGTGTTAGATATATATATATTCGTCTTGCATAGGTAAACTTTAATTATATTACGCAGTTTGGAAACTCTGTCATGCACATATACGCGAAGGGACATTCAGGAGCACATTCAGGCCTATGGTGAAAGAGGAGATATCTTCAGGTAAAAACTGGAGAGAAGCTTTCTGAGAAACTACTCTGTGATGTATGCATTTCGCTCAGGGTGTTATATCTCTTTTCTCACAAGGCAGTGTGTGAACACTGTTCCTGTGAAACCGAAAAAGTGATATTTCAGAAAGCATTGAGGACTATGGCAAATAGTGAAATATACTGAAATAAAATCGAGGAAGAAGGGTTCCAGGAATCTGCTCTCTGATATGTGCATTCACTTCACAGAGTTAATGCTTACTCTATGTTGCACAGTTTCGAAACTCTGTCTTTGAAGAATCTGTGAAGGGATATTTAGTGATGCCCAGAGGCTTGTGGTGAGCGAGGAAACGTCATCTGATGAAACCTGCAGATGAACTTTCTGAGCAACTGCTTTGCGATGTGTGTATTCGTCTCCTAGACTTAAACCATTCTTCGGATTAAGCAGTGTGAAATCACTCTTTTTGTGGCATCTGAGAAAGAATATTTGGGAAGGATCCTTAAAATATGGAGAAAGAAATATCCTCAGGTCAAATCCAGAAAGATACTTTCCGTGAAACTGCTCTGTGTCATCTTAATTCCTCTCACTCAGATAACCCTCCCTATTTTTGAGCAGTTTCCTATCCCTGTGTGTCTTTTGCGTGTGATGGGATATTCGGGAATACTTTGAGGCTAACGGTGAAAAAGCAAATATGTTCAGACCATAACTGAAGAGAAGCTTCCTGAGGAACTGCTTTTTGATGTGTGCATTCCAGTCACCGCGTTATACCTCTCTTCACATACAGCATCGTGGAAACCCTTCTGGAGAAACAGGTACCAAGTGACATTCGGGAGCATGTTGATGCCAATGGTGAAAAGGGAAATAGCCTCAGACAAAAACTGGAAAGAAGCATTCTAGGATACTACTCTGTGATATGTGTAATCATCTCACCTAGATAAAGCTTTCTTTACATTAGGCAGCTTGGAAACTGTCATGGACGTCATGGACGGATCCACGAAGAGATCTTTGTGAGCACATTCTGCACTATGGTGAAAAAGGAAATATCTTCAGATAAAAACTGGAAAGAAGCTTTCTGTGAATCTGCTTTTTGCTCTTTTCATTTATCTCACATAGATGAAGCTTTCTTTACATTAGACAGCTTGGAAATTCCCTCGTGGTTGGATCTGCAAAGGGATATTTGGGATCACCTTCGGGTCTATGGTGAATTAGGAAATATAGTAAGATAAAAACTGGAGAGAAGCTTTCTGAGAAACTGCTTGGTGATGTGTGCATTCTACTCAGGGGTTTTAACTTTCTTCTCATAAGACACAGTTTGAACACTGTTCCTGTAAAACCAGAAGTGTGACATTCGGAGCACATTGAAGACTGTGGCAAAAAGTGAAATGTCGTCCACTAAAACACGGAAAGAAGCACTCGAAGAAACTGCTATCTGATATGTCCATTCTTTTCACAGGGTTAAACCTTACTCTACAATTCCCAGTTTGAAAGTCGGTCTCAGAGGGCTCAGCGAAGGGATAGTAAGTGGCGACTGGAGGCCTCTGTGAGGCAAAAAAATGTCTTCCATCGAAAATCGGAGAGGAGCTTTCTGTGCAATTCTTTTGTGACGTTTGTCGTCATCTCATAGAGTTAAATCATTATTTGGATTGAGCAGTTTGAAATCACTGCTTCTGTGGAATCTGAGAAGGGACATTTGGAGACGCTCTTTAGAATATCCTGAAAAAAAAAAAAAAAAACCTCAGTGAGAAACCAGAAAGAAGCTTTATGTGAAACTGCTCTGTGTCACGTGAATTCCACTCACACAGTTAAGCTTCTCTTTTCATTGAGCTGCATCATAACACTCTTTTTGTTTAGTCTGTGAAGGGATATTCTGGAGGGCACTGAGGCTTAGGGTGAGAAAGGAAACGTCCTCAAGTAGAAACTGGAGAGAAGCTTTCTGAGGAGCTGCGTTGTGAAATGTGCATTCCACTCACAGAAATATACCTTTCTTCTCCTAGAGGATTCCGGAATTTCTTTTGGAGGAAAAGCTACCAAGAGATATTCGGGAGTATAGCAATGACTATGGTGAAGAAGGAAATATCTTCAGACAAAAACTGGAAAGAAGATTTGTGTGAAACTGCCTTGTGTTAGATAAATTCGTCTTGCATAGTTAAAACTTTAAGTATATTACGCAGTTTGGAAACTCCGTCATGCACAGATGTGCAAAGGGAAATTCGGGAGCACATTGAGGCCTATGGTAAAAGAGGAGATGTCTTCAGATAAAAACTGGATAGAAGCTTTCTGAGGAACTACTTTGTGATTTATGCATTCCACTCAGAAAGTTTTACCTCTTTTCTCACAAGGCAGTGTTTGAACACTGTTCCTGTGAAACTGAAAAAGCAATATTTAAGAACGCATTGAGCGGAGCAAGATGGCCGAATAGGAACAGTTTCAGTCTCCATCTCCCAGCGCGAGTGACACAGAAGACCAGCGATTTCTGCATTTTCAACTGAGGTACTGGGGTCATCTCACTCGGGAGTACCGGACAATCGGTGCTGGTCAGCTGCTGCAGCCCGACCAGCGAAGGTTGCAGCAGGGTGAGGCATCGCCTCACCTGGGAAGCGTGAGGGGGAAGGGAGTCCCTTATCCTAGCCAGGGGAACTGAGAAACACAACACCTGGAAAATCGGGTAAATCGCACCCCAATACTGCGCTGTAACACCGGCACACCGGAGATTATATCCCACACCTGGCCGGGAGGGTCCCACGCCCACAGAGCCTCCCTCCTTGCTAACACAGCAGTCTGAGGCAATCTAACCGCAAGGCAGCAGCGAGGCTGGGGGAGGGGCGCCC
>NW_022294097.1:0-2604 GCF_002776525.5 Piliocolobus tephrosceles | reverse complement strand
TATTCCAAACTTTCCATTACATTCCATATTACATTTCATTCCATATTCCATTCCATTCCAATCCATTCCATTCCATTCCATATGTCATTTCATTCCATAGTGCATTCCTTTGCATATTCCATTCCTATCCATTCCATACTCCATTCCATTTCATTCTATTCTTTTCCAATCCATTGCGTTCCATTCCATATCCTAATCCATATTGCATTCCATTCCATTCCTTTCAATTTTTATTCCATTACATTCCTTTACATTCCATTACATCACATCTCATTCCATATTCCATTCCATTTCATTCCATTCCTTTCCATTCCATTCCATATTCCATTCCTCTTCATATTCCATTCCATTCCATTCCATATTCCATTCCAATCCATTAAATATTCCATTCCATTCCATATTCCCTTCCATTCCATATTCCATTCCATTCCATATTCCATTCCATTCCTGTCTATATTGCATTCTATTCCATTCCATTCCATTGCATTCCATTTTATATTCCATTCAGTTCCGTTTCGTTCCATTCCATTCCATTCCATATTCCATTCCATTTCACATTCAATTCTATTCAATTCCCTTCCATTTCATTCCATTTCATATTCTGTTCCATTCCATTTCGTTCCATTACATTCCATTCGATTCTATTACATCTTCCTTTCCATTCCATATTTCATTCCATTCCATTCCATTCCATATTCCTTTCGATTCCATTCCGTTTCATATTCCATTCCATTCCATTCTGTACTCCATTTTATTCCATTCCAAATTACTTTCCTTTCCTTTCCATTCCATATTCAATTCCATTCCATCCATTTCATACCATATTCCATTCCATTCCATATTGCATTCCATTCCATTCCATATTACATGCCATAAAATATACCATTGAATTCCATTCCATTCAATTCCCTTCCATTCCATTTCATATTCCATTCCATTCCATTAAGTTCCATTCCATTCCGTTTCATTTCATTCCATATTACAATCCATTCTATATTCCATTCCTTTCCATATTCCATTCCATTCCATTCCATATTCCTTTCCAGTCCATTCCATATTCCATTCCATTCCATACTGCATTACTTCCCATATTCCATTCCATTCCATATTCCATTCCATTCCATATTCCATTCCATTCCGTTCCATTGCTTTCCAATCCATATTCTGTTCCATAGTATTTGGTTAAAATCCATTCCATGTTCCATTCCATTTCATATTTTATTTCATTCCATATTCCATTCCATTCCATAATCCAATCCATTCAATTGCATTCCATTCCATTCCATTCCATTTCATTTTCCGTTCTGTTCCATATTCCATTCCGTTGCATTTCATATTGCATTTCAATCCATTCCATATTCCATTCCATTCCATTCCATATTTTATTCGATTCCAAATTCCATTTACTTTCCATTTTCCATTCCACTTCATTCCAATACATTCCATTCCATATTCCATTCCATTGCATATTGCATTCCATTACATATTGCATTCCGTGTCATATTCCATTCCATTCCATATTACATTCCATTTCGTAATCCATTCCGTTCCATTCCATATTCCATTCCTTTCCATTCCATTCCATTCCATACTCTATTCTGTTCCATTCCTTTCTGTTTCATTCCATTGCATATTCCATTCCATTCCATATTCTATTGCTTTTCATATTCCATTCCATTTCATATTCCATTCTTTTCCATTCAATTGCATTCCATTTTGTTCCATTCCATTCCACTTCATATTCCGTTCCATTCCATATTCCATTCCATTCCAATCCATTCCATTCCATTCCATATTTCAATCCATTCTCCTCCATTCCATTCCATTCCGTTCCATTCCATTCCGTATTCCATTCCATTCCATATTTCATTGCATTCCATATTCAATTCCATTCCCTTCCATTCCTTTACATTCCACTCCGTATTCCATTCCGTTCCATTCAATTCTATATTGCATTCCATTCCATTCCATATTCCATTCTATTCCATTGCATTCCTTTCCATTCCATATTCCATTCCATTCCATTGCATTCCATTCCATTCCATATTCCATTTCATTCAATTCTCTTCCATTCCTTTCCATTCCATTACATTCCATTCCATATTCCATTCCACTCTGTTCCATTCCGTATTCCATTGCATTCCATTCCATTCCGTTCCCTTATATTCCATTTTATATTCCGTTCCGTTCCATATTCCATTCCGTTGCATTTCGTATTGCATTCCAATCCATTTCATATTCCATTCCATTACATTCCATATTCTATTCGATTCCAAATTCCATTCCATTACTTTCCATTTTCCATTCCACTTCATTCCATTCCATTCCATTCCATTACATTGCATATTACATTCCATTACATATTACGTTCCATTTCATATTCCATTCCATTCCATATTACATTCCATTTCGTAATACATTCCATTCCATTCCATAATGTATTCCATTCCATATTGCATTCCTTTCCATTCCATTCCATTCCATACCATATACTGTTACATTCCATTCCTTTTCATTCCATTCCATATTCCATTCCATTCCATAGTCTATTGCATTCCATATTTCATTCCATTTCATATTCCATTCCTTTCCATTCAATTCCAT
>NW_022294096.1:0-5867 GCF_002776525.5 Piliocolobus tephrosceles | reverse complement strand
GTTAGAATGGCAATCATGAAAAAATCAGGAAACAACAGGTGTTGGAGAGGATGTGGAGAAATAGGAACACTTTTACACTGTTGGTGGGATTGTAAACTAGTTCAACCATTATGGAAAACAGTATGACAATTCCTCAAGGATCTAGAACTAGATGTACCATATGACCCAGCCATCCCACTACTGGGTATATACCCAAAGGATTATAAATTATTCTACTACAAAGACACATGCACACGTATGTTTATTGCGGCACTATTCACAATATCAAAGACTTGGAATCAACCCAAATGTCCATCAGTGACAGACTGGATTAAGAAAATGTGGCACAAATACACCATGGAATACTATGCAGCCATAAAAAAGGATGAGTTTGTGTCCTTTGTAGGGACATGGACGCAGCTGGAAACCATCATTCTTAGCAAACTATCACAAGAAGAGAAAACCAAACACCGCATGTTCTCACTCATAGGTGGGAACTGAACAATGAGATCACTTGGACTCAGGAAGGGGAACATCACACACCGGGGCCTATCACAGGGAGGGGGGAGGGGGGAGGGATTGCACTGGGGAGTTATACATGATATAAATGATTAATTGATGGGTGCTGACGAGTTGATGGGTGCAGCACACCAACACGGCACAAGTATACATATGTAACAAACCTGCACGTTATGGACATGTACTCTAGAACTTAAAGTATAATTAAAAAAAAAAAAAAAAATACAGAGAAGGGCATTACACATTGGTAAAGGGATCAATTCAACGTGAAGAACTAACTATCCTAAATATATATGCACCCAATACAGAAGCATCCAAATTTATAAAGCAAGTTCTTAGAGACCTACAAAGAGGTTTAGATCCAAACAATAATAGTGGGAGAAATTTAACACCACACAGTCAATATTATAGACAGATCATCGAGATAGAAAATTAACAAGGATATTCAGGACTTAAACTCAGCTCTGGGCCAAGTGGACCTCATAGACATCTACAGAGCTCTCCACCCCAAATCAACAGAATATACATTCTTCTCACCACCACATCACATTTATTCTAAAATTGACCATATAATTGGAAGAAAAACACTCCTCTGCAAATGCAAAAGAACAGAAATCATAAGAAAAAGTCTCTCAGATGACACTGCAATCAAATTAGAAATCAGGATTAAGAAACTCACACAAGACTGCACAACTACATGGAAACTCAACAACATGGTCCTGAATGAATACTTGGTAAATAATTAAATTAAGGCAGAAATAAATAAGTTCTTTGAAACGAAAGAGAACAAACACGCAACATAGCAGAATCTCTGGGACTCAGCTAAAGCAATGTTTAGAGGAAAATTTATAGCACTAAATGCCCACAAAAGAAAGCAGGAAAGATCTAACATCGAGACCCTAGCATCACAATGAAAAGAACTAGAGAAGCAAGAGCAAACAAATTCAAAAGCTAGCAGAAGACAATAAATAACTAAGATCAGAGCAGAACTGAAGGAAAGAGAGAGACGAAAAACCATTAAAAAAAATCAATGAATCCAGGAGCTGGTGTTTTGAAAAGATCAACAAAACTGATAGATCACTAGGCAGACTAATAAAGAAGAAAAGAGAGAAGAATCAAATAGACACAACAAAAAATGATAAAGGGCATATCACCACAGATCCCACAGAAATACAAACCACCGTCAGAGAATACTATAAACACCTCCAAACAAATAAACTAGAAAATGTAGAAGAAATGGATAAATTCCTGAACACATACACCCTCCCAAGACTAAACCAGAAAGAAGTCGAATAATAGCCTACAAACCAAAAAAAAAAGCCCAGGACCAGATGCATTCACAGCCAAATTCTACAAGAGGTACAAAGAGGAGCTGGTATCATTCCTTCTGAAACTATTCCAAATGATAGAAAAAGAAGGACTCCTCCATAATTCATTTTATTAGGCCAGCATCATCCTGATACCAAAACTGGCAGAGACACAATAAAAAAGAATATTTCAGACCAATATTCCTGATGAGCATCAATGTGAAAATCCTCAAGAAAATACTGGCAAACCAAATCCAACAGCACATCAAAAAGCTTATCCACAACGATCAAGTCAGCTTCATACCTGGGATGCAAGGCTGGCTCGACATATGCAAATGAATAAATGAAATTCATCACATAAATAGAACCAATAACAAAAGCCACATGATTATCTCAATAGATGCAGAAAAGGCCTTTAATAAAATTCAACACCCCTTCATGCTAAAAATTCTCAGTAAATTAAGTATTGATGGAACATATTTCAAAATAATAAGAGCTATTCATGACAAACCCACAGCCAATGTCATACTGAATGGGTAAAAGCTAGAAGCATTCCCTTTGAAAACAGGCACAAGGCAAGGATGCCCTCTCTCACTGCTCCTATTCAACATAATATTGGAAGTTCTGGCCAGGGCAATCAGGCAATAGAAAGAAATAAAGTGTATCAATATAAGAAGAGAGCAAGTCAAATTGTCTCTGTTTGCAGATGACATGATTGTATATTTAGAAAATGCCATCATCTCAGTCCAAAATCTCCTTAAGCTGATAAGCGACTTCAACAAAGTTTCAGGACACAAAATCAAAGTGCAAAAATCACAAGCATTACTATAAACCAGTAACAGACAAACAGAGAGCCAAATCATGAGTGAATTCCCATTCACAATTGCTACAAAGAGAATAAAATATCTAGGAATACAACTTAGTAGGGATTTGAAGGACTTCTTCAAGGAGAACTGCACACCACTGATCAACGAAACAAGAGAGGACACAAACAAATGGAAAAATATTCCATGCTCATGGACAAGAAAAAGCAATATCATGAAAATGGCCATACTGCCCAAAGTAATTTATAGATTCAATGCCATCCCCAACAAGCTACCATTGACTTTCTTCACAGAATTGGAAAAATCCATTTTAAATTTATATGGAACCAAAAAAGAACCTGTACAGCCAAGACAACCCTAAGCAAAAAGGACAAAGCTGGAGGCATTATACTACCTGACTTCAAACTACACTACAAGGCTACAATAATCAAAACATGTTATTGGTACCAAAACACATATGTAGACCGATGAAACAGAACAGAAACCTCAGAAATAATGCCACGCATCTACAACCATCTGATCTTTGATACACCTGACAAAAACAAGCAATGGGGAAAGAATCTCCTATTTAATAAATGGTGTTGGAAAAACTGGCTAGCCGTATGCAGAAAACTGAAACTGGACCCCTTTTTAACACCTATACAAAAATTAACTCAAGATGGATTAAAGACTTAAATGTAAGACCTAAAACCATAAGATCCTAGAAGAAAATCTAGGCAATACCATTCAGGACATAGACATAGGCAAAGACTTCATGACTAAAACACCAAAAGCAATGGCAACAAATGCCAAAATTGACAAATGGGATCTAATTAAACTAAAGAGCTTCTGCACAGTAAAAGAAACTATCATCAGAGTGAACAGGCAACCCACAGCATGGGAGAAAATTTTTGCAATCTATCCATCTGATAAAGGGCTAATATCCAGAATCTACAAAGAACTTAAACAAATTTACAAGAAAAAAAAAAAAAAAAAAAAAAAAAAACATCAAAAGTGGACAAAGGATATGAATAGACATTTCCTAAAAGAAGACATTTATGTGGCCAACAAACATATGAGAAAAAGCTCTTCATCACTGATCATTAGAGAAATGAAAATCAAAACCACAATGAGATACCATCTCTCACCAGTTAGAATGGCTGTCATTAAAAAGTCAGGAAACAACAGATGTTGGAGAGGATGTGGAGAAATAGGAACACTTTCACACTGTTGATGGGAGTGTAAATTAGTTCAACCATTGTGGAATACAGTGTGGTGATTCCTCAAGAATCTAGAACTAGAAATACCATTTGACCCAGTAATCTCATTACTGGGTATATAAACAAAGGATTATAAATCATTCTACTATAAAGATGCATGCATACATATGTTTACTGCAGAACTGTTCACAATAGCAAAGACTTGGAACCAACCCAAATGCCCATCAATGATAGACTGGATAAAGAAAATGTGCCACATATACAACATGGAATACTATGCAGCCATAGAAAAGGATGAGTTCACATCCTTTGCAGAGACATGGGTGAAGCAGGAAATCATCATTTTCAGCAAACGGACAGAGGAACAGAAAACCAAACACACATATTCTCACTCAGAAGTAGGAGTTGAACAATGAAAACACATGGACACAGAGAGGGGAACATCACACATGGGGTCCTATCGGGGGGTGCGGGGCTAGGGGAGGGATAGCATTAGGAGAAATACCTAATGTAGATGACAGGTTGATGAGTGCAGCAAACAACCATGGCACATGTATACCTAGGTAACAAACCTGCATGTTCTGCACAATGTATCCCAGAAATTAAAGTACAATAAACATAAATAAATAAATAAATAAATAAATAAATAAATAAATAAATAACATCCTAACCCAAACCTGGTGCAGAGTAGCCCTAGTAAATGTGTGTGGAATGAATACAAATCCCTGTTCCAAAGTTGAACAATTTTGTACTAGTTCTTGAAATGAGGCTCTTCATCATGCAAACTCTTGATAATTACCCTAAGGTTCTGCCTGCTTCTGTACAATAGATATCACATGTCTTGTTACATATTATATGATAAGGAGTTTTATCTTGACCAAGCTGAATATACCCATTAATCAAGATAAGTTCCAAGCCCTCCCTTATCATGGACACTTAAAACTTAGAGTACATCCCTAAACTTTGGCACTGAGAACAGAGTTCAACATTATTCTGAGATCCTGGAAAGTCTGGAATGTCTCTCTACTTGGGACATAGCATAACACCTAGCATGATACCAGTATGCATATAGTAAGTATTCATGAAATAGAAGTTAAAAATCTGTGTAATTGTCACAGCATTGGAATGCTAGTACTATACCATCCCTAAAAGATACATATATTTATTCCTAATAATACATAGAGTGCACTCTATGTTCATTTTTTAGATGAACTTCTGATATTCTAAAGACTAGCTTGATGTTCCTTATAGTTGCCAGCCAACTGTTCACAAGAAAATTGATCATGAAGACTTAAACTACGAAGATAGAGGATGGTTTGCTTATGCATGTACATGTGGAAAGGAACGGTTCAGTAGAAACAGTAGATGAACTAAGCTCCTTATTGAACAGAGCCAGTTCAGAATTGAGATAGCTGTTGGCTATATTTTTCACTTCTTTTAATTCATTAAGGAAATCTTCTCATCAAGACAGAAAGAATATTGCAATTTAACAGCCATGTTAGTGTGTTCCCACTGCAGATCTGTAGCATTATTCATGTCTACACTAAATGATTAAGAAAGTGACTTTCATCATCTTCAAGATATGTACTTTTGTGTTTTTTTTGTTTTGTTTTTTGTTTTTTGTTTTATTTATTTATTTATTTATTTATTTTATTATACTTTAAGTTCTAGGGTACATGTGCATAACGTGCAGGTTACATATGTATACATGTGCCATGTTGGTGTGCTGCACCCATCAACTCATCAGCACCCATCAATTCATCATTTATATCAGGTATAACTCCCCAATGCAATTCCTCCCCCCTCCCCCCTCCCCATGATAGGCCCCAGTGTGTGATGTTCCCCTTCCCGAGTCCAAGTGAGCTCATTGTTCAGTTCCCACCTATGAGTGAGAACATGCGGTGTTTGGTTTTCTCTTCTTGTGATAATTTGCTAAGAATGATGGTTTCCAGCTGCATCCATGTCTCTACAAAGGACGCAAACTCATCCTTTAAATCAGGAATGAACTTCCATTCACAATTGCTTCAAAGAGAATAAAA
>NW_022294095.1:0-1381 GCF_002776525.5 Piliocolobus tephrosceles | reverse complement strand
CTAAAATTGACACTCTAACATCACAATTAAAAGAACTAGAGAGGCAACAGCAAACACATTCAAAAGCTAGCAGAAGGCAAGAAATAACTAAGATCAGAGCAGAACTGAAGGAGATAGAGACACAAAAAATCCTTCAAAAAATCAATGAATCCAGGAGTTGTTTTTTTGAAAAAATCAACAAAATTGACAGACCGCTAGCAAGACTAATAAAGAAGAAAAGAGAGAGGAATCAAATAGACGCAATAAAAAATGATAAAGGGGATATCACCACCAACCCCACAGAAATACAAACTACCCTCAAAGAATACTATAAACACCTCTACGCAAATCAACTAGAAAATGTAGAAGAAATGGATAATTTCCTGGACACTTACACTCTCCTAAGACTAAACCAGGAAGAAGTTGAATCCCTGAATAGACCAATAGCAGGCTCCGAAATTGAGGCAACAATTAATAGCCTACCCACCAAAAAAAGCCCAGGACCAGATGGATTCACAGCTGAATTCTACCAGAGGTACAAGGAGGAGCTGGTACCATTCCTTCTGAAACTATTCCAATCAATAGAAAAAGAGGGAATCCTCCCTAACTCATTTTATGAGGCCAACATCATCCTGATACCAAAGCCTGGCAGAGAGACTACAAAAAAACAGAATTTTAGACCAATATCCCTGATGAACATCGATGCAAAACTCCTCAATAAAATACTGGCAAACTGGATTCAGCAGCACATCAAAAAGCTTATCCACCATGATCAAGTGGGCTTCATCCCTGGGATGCAAGGCTGGTTCAACATTCGCAAATCGATCAACGTAATCCAGCATATAAACAGAACCAAAGACAAGAACCACATGATTATCTCAATAGATGCAGAGAAGGCTTTTGACACAATTCAACAGCCTTTCATGCTAAAAACGCTCAATAAATTCGGTATTGATGGAACGTACCTCAAAATAATAAGAGCTATTTATGACAAACCCACAGCTAATATCATACTGAATGGGCAAAAACTGGAAAAAATCCCTTTGAAAACTGGCACAAGACAGGGATGCCCTCTCTCACCACTCCTATTCAACATAGTGTTTGAAGTTCTGGCTAGGGCAATCAGGCAAGTGAAAGAAATAAAGGGTATTCAGTTAAGAAAAGAAGAAGTCAAATTGTCCCTGTTTGCAGATGACATGATTGTATATTTAGAAAACTCCATTGCCTCAGCCCAAAATCTCCTTAAGCTGATAAGCAACTTCAGCAAAGGCTCAGGATACAAAATTAATGTGCAAAAATCACAAGCATTCTTATACACCAGTAACAGACAAGCAGAGAGCCAAATCAGGAATGAACTTCCATTCACAATTGCTTCAAAGAGAATAAAATACCTAGGAATCCA
>NW_022294094.1:0-1039 GCF_002776525.5 Piliocolobus tephrosceles | reverse complement strand
TCTCTTTTTTTGTTGTGTCTCTGCCAGGCTTTGGTATCAGGATGATGTTGGCCTCATAAAATGAGTTAGGGAGGATTCCCTCTTTTTCTATTGATTGGAATAGTTTCAGAAGGAATGGTACCAGCTTCTTGTACCTCTGGTAGAATTCAGGTATGAATCCATCTGGTCCTGGACTTTTTTTGGTGGGTAGGCTATTAATTGTTGCCTCAATTTCAGAGGCTGCTATTGGTCTATTCAGGGAGTCAACTTCTTCCTGGTTTAGTCTTGGGAGAGTGTACGTGTCCAGGAAATTATCCATTTCTTCTAGATTTTCTAGTTGATTTGCGTAGAGGTGTTTATAGTATTCTCTGATGGTAGTTTGTATTTCTGTGGGGTCGGTGGTGATATCCCCTTTTATCATTTTTTATTGCGTCTATTTGATTCCTCTCTCTTTTCTTCTTTATTAGTCTTGGTAGCGGTCTGTCAATTTTGTTGATCTTTTAAAAAAACCAACTCCTGGATTCATTGATTTTTTGGAGGGTTTTTTGTGTCTCTATCTCCTTCAGTTCTGCTCTGATCTTAGTTATTTCTTGCCTTCTGCTAGCTTTTGAATGTGTTTGCTCTTGCCTCTCTAGTTCTTTTAATTGTGATGTTAGAGTGTCAATTCTAGGTCTTTCATGCTTTCTCTTGTGGGCATTTAGTGCTATGAATTTCCCTCTACACACTGCTTTAAATGTGTCCCAGAGATTCTGGTATGTTGTATCTTTGTTCTCATTGGTTTCAAAGAACATCTTTATTTCTGCTTTCATTTCGTTGTATACCCAGTAGTCATTCAGGAGCAGGTTGTTCAGTTTCCATGTAGTTGAGCGGTTTTGATTGAGTTTCTTAGTCCTGAGTTCTAGTTTGATTGCACTGTGGTCTGAGAGACAGTTTGCTATAATTTCTGTTCTTGTACATTTGCTGAGGAGTGCTTTACTTCCAATTATGTGGTCAATTTTGGAATAAGTGCGATGTGGTGCTGAGAAGAATGTATATTCTGTTGACTTGGGGTGGAGAGTTC
>NW_022294093.1:0-1029 GCF_002776525.5 Piliocolobus tephrosceles | reverse complement strand
GTGATCCGCCCGCCTCGGCCTCCCAAAGTGCTGGGATTACAGGCTTGAGCCACCGCGCCCGGCCACCAGAAGATATCTTGCACAGTTAGTGCCTGAAGATGTGTCCTAAAATGTTCTTAGCAGCATTGTTTTGTAATAACAAAAACCAGAAATAACCATGAATATTTATCAACAGAAGAATAGATAGATTGCATTATATTCACATCATGGAATATTATACAACAGTGAAATGAATAAATTAGAGCTAATCATATTAATAGGAATCTTTTTTATTTTAGTTATTTTTGTTTTTTATTTTATATATATATTTTATAATACTTTAAGTTCTAGGGTACATGTGCACAACGTGCAGATTTGTTACATATGTATACATGTGCCATGTTGGTGTGCTGTACCCATTAACTGGTCATTTACATTAGGTATATCTCCTAGTGCTATCCCTCCCCCTCACCCCACCCCACAACAGGCCCCAGTGTGTGATGTTCCCCTTCCTGTGTCCAGGTGTTCTCATTGTTCAGTTCCCACCTATGAGTGAGAACATGCAGTATTTGGTTTTCTGTCCTTGCGATAGTTTGCTGAGAATGATGGTTTCTAGCTTCATCCATGTCCCTACAAAGGACATGAACTCATCCTTTTTTATGGCTGCATAGTATTTCATGGTGTATATGTGCCACATTTTCTTAATCCAATCTATCATTGATGGGCATTTGGGTTGGTTCCAAGTCTTTGCTGTTGTGAATAGTGCTGCAATAAACATATGTGTGCATGTGTCTGTATAGCAGCATGATTTATAATCCTTTGGGTATATACCCAGTAATGGGATGGCTGGGTCAAATGGTATTTCTAGTTCTAGATCCTTGAGGAATCACCACACTGTCTTCCACAATGGTTAAACTAGTTTACAGTCCCACCAACAGTGTAAAAGTGTTCCTATTTCTCCACATCCTCTCCAGCACCTGATCTTTCCTGACTTTTTAATGATCGCCATTCTAACTGGTGTGAGATGGTATCTCATTGTGGTTTTGATTT
>NW_022294092.1:0-1330 GCF_002776525.5 Piliocolobus tephrosceles | reverse complement strand
TTGCCAGGACAGTTGGGTTGGAATCTGCAATGAGATTCTTCTTATCGAAATGAAGCTTACGGTGACAAAGCAAGTGTCCTCAGAGGAAAACTGGAAAGAAGCTTTCTTAGAAACTTCTCTGTGATGTGTGAATTCATCTGACATAGTTACCCTTATATTTCATGGAGCAGGACACTAACAGTGTCTTTGGGGAAACTGAGAAGTTCTAGTCTGGATGGCTTTGAGACCTATGCTGATAAAGGAAGTATCATCAGTTAAAAACGGGAAAGAAGCTTTCTGAGAAACTTCTTTGTGATCTGTCAATTCGTCTCACAGAGTAACCTCTTTGCCATGTGGAAGCAGTTTGCTAACACTCTTTTCCTGCAATCTGTAAGGTGATATTTGGGAGCCTATTGGGGCCCACGGTGAAAAGGGAAAAATCATCACCTAGAAAGTGGCAAGAAGCATTCTGAGAAACTGCATTGCTCTGTGTGAGTGCAACTCACAGACTTACACGTTTCTCTTCAGCTATCAGTTTGCTAATACAATTTGCTTGGAATCTTCAATGAGATTACTCTTAGCGCAATGAAGCTTACGGTGACAAAGCAATTGTCCTCAGAGGAAAACTGGAAAGAAATTTTCTTAGAAACTTCTCTGGGAGATGTGAATTCATCTCACAGAGTTACAATTATGTTTCATGGAGCAGGCCACTAACACTATCTTTGGGGAAACTGAGAAGTTCTACTCTGGAAGGCTTTGAGGCCTATGCTGATAAAGGAAATATCATCAGTTAAAAACGGGAAAGAAGCTTTCTGAGAAACTTCCTTGTGATCTGTGAATTCCTCTTACAGAGTTACATTTTTGTGCTCAGGAAGCAGTTTGCTAACACTCTTTTCCTAGAATCTGCAAGGTGGTATAATGGAGCCCATTGGGGCCCATGGTGAAAAAGGAAATATCATCACATAATAAGTAGAGGGAAGCTTTCAGAGAGATTCATTTCTGATATGTGAATTCACGACACAGAGTTCCACACACTGCTTCTCGGCACAGTTTGCTAAGACTGTTGTCTTGGATTCTGGAAAGTGATATTTGGGAGCTCCTTGAGGGCTACGGTGAAAAAGGATATAGCCTCAGACAGAAAGTGGTAAGAAGCATTCTGAGAAACTGCGTTGCTACGTGTGAGTGCAACTCACAGAGTTACACGTTTCTCTTCAGCTATCAGTTTGCTAAGACACTTTGCTTGGAATCTGCAAAGAGATCCTTCTTAGCGCAATGAAGCTTACGGTGACAAAGCAAGTGTTCTAAGAGGAAAACTGGAAAGAAGCTTTCTTAGAAACTTCTCTTTGAGGTG
>NW_022294091.1:0-1321 GCF_002776525.5 Piliocolobus tephrosceles | reverse complement strand
AAATCGAACTGGACAGTTTTCCCCTTTTAAGAGTGTTGGCCGGGCGCGGTGGCTCAAGCCTGTAATCCCAGCACTTTGGGAGGCCGAGACGGGCGGATCACGAGGTCAGGAGATTGAGACCATCCTGGCTAACACGGTGAAACCTCGTCTCTACTAAAAAATACAAAAAACTAGCCGGGCGAGGTGGCGGCGCCTGTAGTCCCACCATATATGATATCATATATGGTGAGTAGGATCACAGTCCGGGTGGGCATCACTGCCCTGGCCTCCATGCGGTGCTGAGTGTCGTGGGGATGATGGCTAAGTGTCAGGGAGCATTTCCACCACTGGGGGATTACAGGCCAGCCAAAGACACAGGAGGAAAGCTAACAGCCCCGGGCAGGTGCACAGAACCAGAGGAGTTTGAAAGGGTGGTTCCAAGCTCCTTGGTGTGATTGATGTGATCACAATAAACATTTTACCTCTTGGGCCATTGGACCAAGAGAAGAGAGAGCTGGTATTGAGTTGTAGTGAGAGGTGCCTGCTGAGCCTAGCTTGGACTCAATTCCATTGAGTGCCATTCCATTTTACTTTCTGTTTCCACCTTTTTCATGCTCCTGCTTGTTTCTCCAGAAAAAAATTGCAATAAATTCCTTTCAAAAACTTTACAAAAAACATAGATGCTTATTGAAAAGAGTTCAAATGATATGGAAGACAGAAAGATAGTGAGTGTTTCTCTGTTGTGTGTTTGGATGAATGTGTCTTTGGGGTAGTCACTGTTAACACTGGGTGTATTTCCTCCCAGATCTTTTCCAGTGTACCTACAAATATGTATGTACACATTGTAAAAAACAAAATAGTACCTGATAAACATTGAGTCCCCTACTCCCACTGCACAGACTACATGGACATCCTTTCATGGTGATACGATGAGACCTGATTGACTCCTTTTGTTCGCTGGAGGGCTAGGTAATAATAGCTACAGATAACTCACCTTCAGTGGGCATTTACCACGTGACAGGGTCTGTGCTCCAGGCAGGCTCCATGAAGTGGGTCTTAAGGCTTTTTACAACAATGCTATGGGTGAACACAGTAATTGTTAACATTTTGCAAATGATGGAATTGCAGTAGAGAGTAGCAAAGCTGCTTGCTGAAACTCATGGCACGATTCCTGAGAGAGAGAGAACACTTTTAAAACAATTGTTGTTACAGTCAGGTGATTATGATCATTTGAAGAAATAGTGCCTTCAGTGAATACATTTCAGGGTCTGGTACAGTCTGGGAGCTGTTCCTGAAAATGCACTGGGCTAGAGGTAAGGGAGCGGTCCATTGGCCCTGGGCC
>NW_022294089.1:0-1067 GCF_002776525.5 Piliocolobus tephrosceles | reverse complement strand
CTGAACAATGAGCTCACTTGGACTCGGGAAGGGGAACATCACACACTGGGGCCTATCATGGGGAGGTGAGAGGGGGGAGGGATTGCTTTGGGAGTTATACCTGATATAAATGATGAATTGATGAGTGCTGAGGAGTTGATGTGTGCAGCACACCAACATGGCACATGTATACATATGTAACAAACCTGCACGTTGTGCACATGTACCCTAGAACTTAAAGTATAATAAAAAAAAAAGAAAGGTTACTTTTGATCACATGGAGGCTTGCGCTGGTAAAGGAAATATCATCAGTTAAAAACGAGAGAGAAGCTTTCTGAGAAATGTCTTTGTGGTCTGTGAATTCATCTGATAGAGTTACAACTTATTCTTCAGGAAGCAGTTTGCTAACACTTTTTTTGTTCAATATGTAAAGTGATATTTGGGAGCCAATTCGGGCCCACTGTGAAAAAGGAAGTATCCTCACATAACAACTAGAGAATAGCTTTCTGAGAGATAGCTTTTGATGTGTTACTTCATCCCACAGAGTTCCACCCTTTCCTTCTTCGAACAGTTTGCTAACACGGTCGCCATGGGTTCTGCAATGGGATATTTCGGAGCTCATTGAGGGCTATGGTGAGAAAGGATATATCCTCAGACAGAAACTGCAAAGAAGCCTTCTGAGAAACTGCATTGCGATGTGGGAATGCAACTCACAGAGTTACACGTTTCTCTTCAGACATCAGTTTCCTAACGCAGTTTTCTGGAAATCTGCAATGGGATATTTCTCATCGCAATGAAGCTTATGGTGGCAAAGGAAATCTAGTCAGATGAAAACTAGAAATCAGCTTTCTTAGAAACTTCTTTAAGATGTGTGAATTCATCTCACAGAGTTACACTTATATTTCATGGAGTAGGCCATTAACACTGTCTTTGAAGAAACTAAGAAAGGTTACTTTGGATCGCAAGGAGACCTTCGCTGGTAAAGGTAATATCATCAGTAAAAAACGAGAGAGAAGCTTTCTGAGAAATTTCTTTGTGATTTGTGAATTCATCTCACAGTGTCACAATTTATTCCTCAGGAAGCAGTT
>NW_022294086.1:0-1248 GCF_002776525.5 Piliocolobus tephrosceles | reverse complement strand
TATGAAAGTGTTAAAATATGAGACAATAACTTAGGTCCCCTCCCCATCACATACATTCTTCTTTCTGGCATTCATTACAATTATGCTGATGGATTTAAAATCTCCCTCTTGACTGGGTGCAGTGGCTCAGGAGTTCCAGACCAGCCTGGCTAACATGGTGAAATCCCATCTCTACTGAAAATACAAAAATTAGCTAGACGTGGTGGTGGTGCATACCTGTAATCCCAGCTACTCGGAAGACTGAGGCAGTAGAACTGCTTGAATCCAGGAGGCAGAGGTTGCAGTGAGCCGAGATTACACCATTGAACTCCAGCCTGAGTGACAAGAACAAAACTCTGTCTCAAAAAGAAAAAAAAAAAATTGTCTCTTGCCACTAGCATGAAGGTCCCATGAGAAGAAAAATGGAAACTCTTGCTCATAACAGTGCCCCAAATGCCCAGCACGGTGTAGCTCTAGGGCAGTTGGTCGATGTTGGACGCTGCTGGTTGGAGGGCCCAGCTGATCCTCCCAGCTGCCTTCTCCCTGGTCAGGTTCCATTATAAAGAACAGAATAGTTTCTTGCCTTTCCGGAGTCCCTCTTGGGGATTGGCCAAGTGACATTGTCCTGCCCCGGGAGACATAAGTGGAAGTTGGCTGAAAGGTTTCTAGCCATGGTGTGCTGGGGCGATATGAACCAGGACATGAGAGCTGACCGTCCATTGTTCGGGAATCCTGCAAGTTGATTTCTCAACACAGTCAGTACTTAAAAATATTAAATAATATAAACACGCAAATTAAAAAATGCATTAGACCAGATGCAGTGGCCCACGTCTAACACATTGGAAGCCTGAGGTAGGAAGATCACTTGAGCCCAGGAGTTCAAGACCAGCATAGGCTAAAAAGGAAGACCCTGTCTCCACAAAACATTTTAGAAATTAGCTAGGCATGGTGTTGTGTGCGTGCAATCCTAGCCACTCAGGAGGCTGAGGTGGGAGGATCGCTTGAGCCATCTGTTCAAGGCTCCAATGAGCTATGATAGTGCCACTGCACTCCAGCCTGGGTGACAGAGCCAGATCCTGTCTCAGAAATAAACATATTTCATATATTAATAAATTTATAATAAATGTATATTTATATACACATTTATGTATTATAATTATATATTTAGACATAAATATATATTTCTTGTTTTATTTATTTATTCATTTATTTTGAGACAGAATTTAACTCTTGTCGCCCAGGCTCGAGTGCAATGATGCAATCTGGGCT
>NW_022294085.1:0-1610 GCF_002776525.5 Piliocolobus tephrosceles | reverse complement strand
GAGGGATTGCATTGGGGAGTTATACCTGATATAAATGATGAATTGATGGGTGCTGACGAGTTGATGGGTGCAGCACACCAACATGGCACATGTATACATATGTAACAAACCTGCACGTTATGCACATGTACCCTAGAACTTAAAGTATAATAAAAATTAAAAAAACAAACAAATAAATAAATAAATAAATAAATAATGAAGCACCTACAAGCCAAGTGTACACTGTGTATGCTTAGCAGTGACTTGTGGATGGTTGAGCTTCCATGTAGGGAGTGGATATGTGAATGTAACTATTTCATTGGTAAAATTCTAAATTTTAGTGTCACTTAACATTTTCTCTGACACTGTACAAAGAAGGATCTTTTAGTCTCTGCTTTCAGTTTATAGGCCTGGCTGCTGGTTCTCTGAAAAAGAGGATGAGATCTTGACATTTTGCATGCATATTTTTGCTCAAGTTCCCTGTTTTAAATCTAGCTCTATTCTCTGTTTTCCATTGTGTCTGGTGTTCCCAAATCCAAAGGTTGATTTATTCAATGTATGCAAAGAGTCAACCCCTAGTCTCTTGGAAGAGGTGGTCACTGGGCTACTTGGGAGTAGAACTAGGATCCTGAAGGCCCAACTGTCCCTTGTGTGGCCTTTCACCTTGAGGTGAGCCATCTCTAGGTCTGTTGTAGGTGTTTACTGAACTCAAAAGAGTATCTTGGCAAGAGTTTTTTTCTAGGACCCTAGATAGATCTCTGAATGATAATAGGATAATAGGGGTCTTCTGCTTTGTGAATTTCTTGCCCCATGAAGCTGTTTTCCAACAATTCCAATGTACTTGTGTGGGAGAAATGCAGAGACTCTGACAGCTGGGTACTCCCTTGTATCTCTGTTTTGGAATTAACTTGAGAATGATTTGCTAGTACCAATGAGAAAAAAACAATCTTGAACCAAGTCTGAGTTGTCATTCTCACAAATCTTCAAAGACAGGCTGACCCTTCTTTGGTCTGACTCTTGATCACTCCATTTTCAACTCCATATTTCGGTCGCTCCATTTTGGAGTACTACAATTTCTGAGACCATCTATCATTGTTATTTTCTGAGGCCCTGTGGTTGACTACAAATTGGTATCCATCTCTGCAGGCATGTAGGATTTAGGTTCTTCTCTTCACTTTCAGTCACTCTGAATTTTTGTTGTTGTTTTTTTTTGTTTTTTTTCATGGGAATGAATTTATCTTTTTTTTTTTATTATACTTTAAGTTCTAGGGTACATGTGCATAACGTGCAGGTTTGTTACATATGTATACTTGTGCCATGTTGGTGTGCTGCACCCATCAACTCGTCAGCAACCATCAATTCATCATTTATATCAGGTATAACTCCCCAATGCAACCCCTCCCCCCTCCCCCCTCCCCATGATAGGCCCCATTGTGTGATGTTCCCCTTCCCGAGTCCAAGTGAACTCATTGTTCAGTTCCCACCTATGAGTGAGAACATGCAGTGTTTGGTTTTCTCTTCTTGTGATAGTTTGCTAAGAATGATGGTTTCCAGCTGCATCCATGTCTCTACAAAGTACGCAATCTCATCCTTTTTTATGGCTGCATAGTATTCCATGGTGTATATGTGCC
>NW_022294084.1:0-1318 GCF_002776525.5 Piliocolobus tephrosceles | reverse complement strand
GTTCCAACTTGTAAGTAAGAACATGTGATGTTTGGGTTTCTGTTCCTGCTCTGCTAAGGATAATGGCCTACAGCTCCATCCATGCTCCTGCAAAAGACATGATCTCATTCTTTTTTTGTGGCCACATAGTGTTCCATGGTGTACATATGCCACAATTTTTTATCCAGTTTGTCATTGATTGGCATTTAGGTTCATTTAATGTCTTTGCTGTTATGAATAGTGCTGCGATGAATGTTCACGTGCATGTGTCTTTATGGTAGAATGATTTATATTCCTCTGGGTATACCCAGAGGTACATTGAATGGTAGCTCTGCTTTTAGCTCTTTGAGAAATCACCATACTGTCTTCCATAATAGTTGAACTAATTTACACTCCCATATAAAGTGTATGAATGTTCCCTTTTCTCCATAACCTTGCCAACATTTATTAATTGACTGTTTTTTTTTTTGAGACAGGGTCTTGCTCTGTTGCCCAGGCTGGAGTGCAGCAGTGTAATATTGGCTCACTGCAGCTTCAAACTCCCAGACCCAAGTGATCCTCCCATCTCAGCCTTTCAAGTAGCTGGGTCTACCAGTGTATGCCACCAGACCTGGCTTATTTTGTATTTTTTGAAGAGATGGGGTTTCTTTATATTGCCTAGGCTGATCTTGAACTCCTCAGCTCAACAGATGTGCCTGTCTTGGCCTCCCAAGGTGCTGGGGTTCAGGCAACAGCCACTGTGTATGGTTTTTCCTTTTTAATAATACCCATTCTCTCCAGTGTGAGATGGTACCTCATTGTGATTTTGATTTGCATTTTTCTAATGATTAATGATATTGAGCTTTTTTTTTTTTTTTTTGAGACAGACTCTCGCTGTGTTACACAGGCTAGAGTGTAGGGGGGTGTGATCTCTGCTCACTGCAACTTTCACCTCCCAGGTTCAAATGATTCTCCTGCCTCAGCCTCCAGAGTAGCTAGGATTACAGGCACATGCTACCATGCCCAGCTAATTTTTGTATTTTTAGTAGAGATGAGGTTTTGCCATGTTGACTGGGCTGGTCTTGAACTCATGACCTCATGATCTGCCCACCTCTGCCTCCCAAAATATTGAGCTTTTTTTCATGTGCTTGTTGGCCACATTCCTTTGAAAAGTGTTCATGTCCTTTGCCTACTTTCTAATGGGATTGAACTTTTTTTTATTATAATCGCTTAACTTTAAATAAAATAGTATTAGATTGATGCAGATGTGATTGTGTTTTTGTCACAAAAATGATGGCAAAAACCACTAACTCTTTTGCCAACCTAATAATTGATGGATGCTTCCATTGTGTTACCAAGC
>NW_022294083.1:0-2016 GCF_002776525.5 Piliocolobus tephrosceles | reverse complement strand
ATTTTCTAAATAACTCTTCTGCTTTAGTCGCTATGCTTAGGCTGAGAGCAATTAGAGGAAACAATAGCAGTATTTTTCTGTATAGAACACCATTTATATTTGTATATCAAATGTTTTCTTATGTTCTGCCTGAGAATAATAATAAACATACTGTGCAGAGATTTAATTAATCTCTTTCTGAAAAGACTGTGTATTATGCATTGTGTCTTGGAACTTAGGCATGGACTCAGCATTCATAGGTCCTGACTGTTTCAAATTTCCTTTTCCCGGTGGACCTTTTGTTTGGATTTATTTTCTAGTCTCACGTTGGGTCAGAAAAATCCTGGGGAGTTTTCTGTGTTCTAGGTCTTGTGGCCTGAGCTGACCTTCACTGTTTTTATTCTTCCTTGATAGCCTGCCTTACAGTTGGTGATAATGCACATTTATTGACAGTGAACTCAAAACACAAGTACTGTTTCCACTAACAGGGTACAGACAAGCAAATCCTATGTGATTTTGCAGCTGGAGCAAGGAAAAGAGCCCTGGCGGGAAGGAAGATAATTTCTCCAAGGCCAGAATCTGGGTAAGCAACAGGGTCCTGTGCTCTAATAGCAGGAGGTGCTTTGTCAATGAATAATATCAGTCAAATAGTAACTAGCAGTTTTATTAAATGAGTGGTAATTTCTAAAATGTAGGTTAAGCTACTGGAGCAGAATTCCTTAGATGTTATTATCACTTTGTTCATATGTCCGATGCTACTCTTGTGTCCTCTTGCCTTTTCTTTTACTTTAGGGAAAAGGATAATTCATGTACTTGTTGGGGTTAAATTGTCACATGCTGACTCTTTTCCCGATAGCCCTGTGAAGACTATCCCTCTATTTACCTGCCTGATATCTCATCTCCATTTTAACTCCTTTCACATTTTAATTTTAAAACTCTTTTCTAATTGCTGACGCTGTACAATCTGTTTCTTCTATTGAAGTATTTTCTTCATTTGACACATTTGCCACATCTAAGTGTCAATTTTTGAAAAAAAGCAAATGGGCCTTGGGATTTTTCAAACAATTTTGTTACCATAATACCAAGGTAACAATTTATTTTTCAATTATTTCAGACAAGGAAAGTGTCCTTAACAGAAAACACACGATATCCATGCATCCTGTCAGAAAAGACGCATCCACCGGTATGACAATGGTGAGTTTTATAGCTGTGTACACCACTCATCGAAGTTAAAGACCTGGTAATGGGTTAAGTTAGTAATGACACACAGTCACCCGAGTGTAATTAGGCTGGCATTATGTGCTTTCTAAGCAAAAAAAAAAAAAAAAAAAAAAATTGATACTTTGAATTCAGTGAATAAAGTGAGCTGTGTTCTAAACCATAACATGAGATCTTTAAAATAGAACAAGTGCATATACATTGCTCATGCTCAGACTTTGAAAGATATTGATATCATCACAATTAATGGAATAACTCTGCAGTTGGGATCTTACAAAAGAGAAAAAATCTGTGTCTGTAGGAGATAATGTGTATGCAAGCGTCAATCAAGAAAAATGATGAGACAAGTCTCAATCATTTTAGGAGATTTATTTACCAGAGTTAAGGACATGCACCTGGGGGACAGGTGTATATCTTTCTCCAAAGGTGATTTTTCCTAAATTTAAAGGGGGAAAGGGTGGGATATTGAGAAGTACACAATTTTCATGTAAAAGGTGGGTAGAAAAACATAGTCATTCATGCGTTTTTCTGGCTCAGTGAATCTGGATTTTGTTTACATGAGATGACATAAACAAATGAGGCAGAGGAATAATGCAGGAAAGCTGCATTTTACATAAGACAACATAGGCAAAATGGGGCAGGGAAACAAGCGGATATGCATTTGTGTCTGGTGAACTGGGGATGACTGCACCTGGAAAGACAAGCTATCAGTTTGCATTGCCATGGTGTCATTTTAACAGCTCATGAGGAATTTCCTTGTGGGCAAAATATGGGGGAGGCATGTAGCTTTTCCTCTTGTAGCCATATTATTTAGGAACC
>NW_022294082.1:0-1036 GCF_002776525.5 Piliocolobus tephrosceles | reverse complement strand
AACTCCATCATAGAACAATGGACAGGTATATTTAAAGAAATAAAAAGTATCAAAAAACAAACTAAAATTATCAAAATCGAATCAGTTATGTAAAGAAGCACGGAAATTTGACCCACAATGAAGAGAAAAGTCAATCAATATAAAGAAAAATTACTGAGTTACAAGGCAAATACATTAAAATAATTTGTTTTAATAATTCCACATGTTCAAGAAGTAGAATACAGAAGTGGTTCAATAAATATTGTTATAAAATTACTCAAATCAAACTTTTAGAAATGAAAAACTTTCATGCCTGAGATGAAGACACTGAATGGAACTGATAGAAGATTTGACAATGCAAAAGAAAAGATTAGTGAACTTGAAGCAAAAGCAATTGAAACTACCTAAAATGAAACACAAACTGAAAAAAGCCCTAAAATGTATGGATCATGCTTTTTTGGTTATACTTAAACCTCTCCTTAATAAGCTAACAAAGGTTTTTCTCTTATGTTTAATTCTTGAAGTATTAGAATTTTAGGTTTGACCTGTAGGGCTATGCTTAATTTTAAGTCGTTTTTGTATGTCATGTGAGATAAAACCATATTTTTTGTTTTTATAATGTCTTTTTTGTTGTTGTTTTCTTACTTAGGGTCTTTTCATTGAAAAGACCATCTTTTCTCTTTCCATTGGCTTGCTATCTTTATTGATAATCAATTATTCATGTATGCTTCAGTCTGTTTTATTGATTTACTTGCGATTTTATTATAAAGCTACACTTACAGCTCTATAGTAAGTTAGTCTGGGTCTCCAGGTAATACACTTTTTCAAATGTATTTTTCTAAACTTTAGCTACTATAATTTCTTTGTTTTTGTTTTTGTATACATTTTTAAAGTAAGCTTGGCAATTACTACACAAATCTTGCTAAAATTTTGGTGAAATTTTGATTGAAGTTTCACTGAATCTATAGATCAATTTTGGGGAAAACTTCTGACGAACAACACTGAGTCTTCCAAACCATGAACATCATATAGTTCACAATGTATGAAGATTTTTTTC
>NW_022294081.1:0-1538 GCF_002776525.5 Piliocolobus tephrosceles | reverse complement strand
TTTCTGGAATGTGCAAGATTTTGGAAGATGCAGTATTTAATTTTTTTCTAATTAATCATCTTTATCACATGAGAGTATTTTCACTATGTGGCTGAATAATGTTAACCAGATAATTTTCCTGCAGCTCATCTAACTTACATGACTTTTAATTTAGACACGCACACCGCAGAGCGTGGCGATGGAACAGTAACCGGGCTTGTGAGAGGGCTCTACAGTATCAACTAGGAGACAAGATCCACGGATTCACTGTCAACCAGGTATGGGTCCTTCTCGGTACCTCCTTACAAATCCACATACATTGCAGGTGCGGCTTCTGGCATAGGTACGGGCCCTTCAGGGTGGAGACTAGCCTTGTCCTCGTGTCCCAAGGCCCTGGCCCAGCTCCTGTTGCATGATGGCTACTCGGCTGAACAGAGCTTGTGGGAGAAATGACCCCCGGTCCCTTCCTGGAATGTCGCGAAGCCTGATTCTTGTCAGATTTGAGAGAGTAACACTTCCAGCTGGGTCTCTGTCATCAGACACGCTAGGGTTTCCGCAGCCCAACCTGACGATTCGCTGAGTGTGAGCACGAAGACTCAGTGCCCTGATCTGTTCAGTCAGGTTTTGCCATCAAATAGTTTGCTCTAAACTTCTGCAGAATCTTTCAGTTTTCTGAGCCTTTTGGGTTTCAAAATTATAAAGAAGAAATCGTGGACTTATACTTACTTGGGTTTATATTAAAATGGATTCATTTGTTTTTTGTTTTGTTATTTGCTTAAACCTTTTCCTTTTTTTTTTTTTTAGCATAGGAACTAAAAATGACAACACTTCACATATTTGGCCAGCTGTTGGCTCTGTGCTATGGTAGATGTTACAGCAAATCTAAAAGACACAACTTACCGTCTAGAAAGACTGATGTGGCTGTGACTGGAGGCACATGGTGGACACCATGCAGAGGGCCAAGGACAAGGGTGGGAGCTGCTGCTGCTGGGGGGAGAGGGAAGAGCTCCTGGAGAGGGTGTTGTGAGAAAGCAGCTGCCTCTGGGCAGGGCTCCAGCAAGGGAGCCAGGGCAGTGACTAGGGGGTCCCAGGCAAGGTCCAGGCATGGGAGTCCTGACAACAGACTCAGAGCATTTGTGAAATCCTGCGAAGGCTGGGCAAAGACACCTGGGTTTATAGTACTGGTTACTATTACTAAAGGCCTCACCCAGAGTGGTAGATTCTTCTCCTTTATTTTTCAAATTTTATAGAAATGTACTTATTTTTGAGATTGGGACTCACCCTGTCACCCAGGCTGGAGTGCAGTGGCATGATCTTGGCTCACTGCAGCCTCAAACTCCTGGGCTCAAGCGAACCTGTCACCTCAGTCCCCCAAATAACTGGGACAAGGTGCCCCCACGCCTGGCTCATTTGTGTGTGTGTGTGTGTGTGTGTGTAGGTGGAAACTTGCTTTGTTGTCTAGGCTGGTCTCAAACTCCTGGGTTCAAGCAATCCTCTTGTCTAGTGTATTACTCTAATCTCACACTGCTGTGAAGAAATACCCAAGACTGGGCAATTTA
>NW_022294080.1:0-1094 GCF_002776525.5 Piliocolobus tephrosceles | reverse complement strand
TTCCTGCGCACACAGCATGTTGTATTACAGAAGCAGAACCGTGAATTCAGGGAACTCAAGTCTCTGATAATGGGCAGTAAGAATGTCTGATCCAGAGCAAGATATTATATTTATTGTACTGGACAGAAAACATTCCTGACTTTTGCCTGAAGAGACATTATTTTGATGTTCCAAAGCTGTTTGCTATACAAATATCTTTGCTAAGATAGTCCAAAACAATGTCAGTTAGTGCCTCCACTAGCAAGACAGAAAGAAACACGAGAAGCCTTTGGAGAGTTGTCTTCTAACACTTCTGTTTTTATGTTAATCCTTGGCCACATCTGACCTAGGCATTGGAGAGTAAGTCCCCCAGGGAACATGGAACAGGGAGTTGGGGAAATGTTTCTTGTTTGTAAAAGGCTTAGATCCTAAGAATGTTTGTACATACAGTCAAAAACGTTTTTAGTTCTGGTACATTGTGTCTTTGGCAGACAGATTCTTCAAAATCTAGCTTCAAAAAGTTACCTTCTTACCCCTTTGATCTTGAATAGTTTAATGTGTCCTTATCATATGCATCGATCTTTTCTACATATGCCTTTCCTCTTAATTTAGTGTGGATATTCTAAGATTATCAGTGCGGTAGGAAAGCAATATCTTTAACCTTGGGAACTTTTTTTCCTGCTGTTAAGATTTCCTCCAAATTTCAAACCATTTGGAGATTTTAGCCATGGGTGTCTGAATATAAGTTAGATGTTATATTTGCCATTATACTGAGCTCTAATTGGTATCTCTTGCTGAGGACACTTCTCTATTCTATAATTTACTCTTTAGGATTGAGAAGCTGCTATGTCCAGCTCTCTAAGCTCCTAAATTCCCAAGAACTCTTTCTATTCTCTCGAATTCCTAGTTGAAAATGCGAGATTTGCTTTTTTCTTAGAGGAACCATAACAAACACAATCAAATAGAAGCGAATATGCTATTGCCATTCTTTTTCTAACCTCTAACCCTAAAGTCATAATAGGTACTTAGTATATTACCTGCTTTTTAACTCATCACAAGCAAAAATACTGTCAAATATTTTGCCTCTATAAAACATCGGTTGTCATGTTTTCAGC
>NW_022294079.1:0-1836 GCF_002776525.5 Piliocolobus tephrosceles | reverse complement strand
CACCCTTAGTTTTCCTGTACCTCCACAGCTGCTCCTCTGTGGGTACCGGGGACCCACCCCCTTCTCTGCCCAACTTGTGTATGTCTGGGTTCAGGCCAAATGCCCTTCCATTTGCAGTGGGCACTGCAACAGGAAATCTCATGCCCTTCCGGGCTTCACAAACTATCCACATGCTCTGCTGCCTGCCAGAGACATCCATCCCAGTCAGATGCCCAGCCCTCACCTTTCCCAAAGCCCCAGTTGGACACAGGGAAGCATCTCAAATTTTCCGTGGGCCAAAACAGAGTGCTTTGTTAGTACCCTAACTTGCTCATCCATATTCTTGTGATTCTCTGTAAACAGCCCCTCCATCCACTCAACTGCAGAGGTGAAAATCTCAAATCCTCCTCCAGTCCTTCCTCCTCGAACCTCTCATGCAGCCCTCTGCCTTCCTAGGGCGCTGAGCAACCCTCACTCCCAGTGCCAGCTGGGGTGCTGTCTGAGTGGCTGCCACCCACTTGGCATGAAGTGTGACCTCTCGCCTGGTGTGGTGGCTTACGTCTGTAGTCACAGCCCTTTGGAAGGCTGAGGCAGGCAGATCGCTTGAGGCCAGCAGACTGGGAGCATCCTGGTAAATATGGTGAAACTAAAATACAACAATTAGCCAGGCATGGTAATGCGTGCCTATCATCCCAGCTACCCTACCCAGGAGGCAGAGGCAGGAAAATTGCTTGAACCTGGGAGGCAGTGGTTGCAGTCAGCCAAGGTCACACCACTGCATTCCAGGCTGGGCAACAGAGTGAGACTCTGTTGCAAATTAAAAACCAACCAACCAAACAAACAAACAAAACCGAAGACGAAGTGTGACCTCTTTAAGGCAAGGCAGTGTCCCACTCTGATTCAATTCCATGTGCAAAACAGGACCTGAACCCTGAAATCACTCACTCAGGGAGGCTGCTGGGATGGGTGGATGCACAGTTAAGGCCTTCATGGTGGCTGGGGCTGACCCCATCCCCATCGCTCTTCCCACACACACCTGCACATTCATCATTCCCACGCTCGCACCCACCAGTGAAAGCCTGGCCCCTAATCTGATTTGCCTAACGAGGTCCCCAGAGGAATAACACATGCTTCCCTACTTCTCCCCTGCTAGGGCCCCACCGTGTTCTGGGATGTACTCAGGGATCAGGAGAACAAAATCTCAGGACGTGAAAGGACATTCCAGGGTGCAGACCTCTGCATCCCCCTCCATGCCCTCAGCCCTGCCTGACACACCCTCACCCCTGACCTGGCCAGCTCCTACCAACCCTTAAATTCTCACCAAGTTCTGTGGTGGCAGCCACACGCTAAAGTGACTGAACCCCCAATAACCTATGCCCTTGCATAGACTTCCTGACCTTGGGTACAAGCAAAACCGGTGACTGGCTTCTAACCCATAGAGCCTGGCAAAAGCAATGGGATGTAACTGTCACAGTGCATCACCTTCGCACACTAGAGAGAAAGGTTCCGCCTGCAGGCGCTGCAGGAGGGAGATGCTGTGCTGAGAAAGGACCTTTGGAGGGGCCCCATAGGCAAGGAAGCAAAAAGCTGGGCCCTTGCCAAGTGGGTCCGAGGAAATGAATTCTGTCCATAACCTCGGCGGACCTGGAAATGGATTCTGCCCTGGTGGAGCCTCAGATGAGGAAGCAGCCCAGCTGCTTAGCGTGAGATCCCAAACACTGGACCCGCTAAAATGTGCTCAACTCCTAGCTTGCCAAAATTGCCTTAAAGGTGTGTGTTGTTTTAAGCTTCTAAGTTTTTAGTTATTGCTTATGAAAGTGTTAAAATATGAGACAATAACTTAGGTCCCCTCCCCAT
>NW_022294078.1:0-1738 GCF_002776525.5 Piliocolobus tephrosceles | reverse complement strand
ACCTGTGAATTAATAATTATTTAATTAATATTTAATAATCATTACATGGTAAAAAGTAGGCCAAACTTAATCACATGATTAAGCAGAGAACCTTTCCAAGCCAGGTCTAAGAGGGAGGCATTACTATATGGAAGAGGGGTCAGAGAGATGCAATGTTGCAGGTTTTAAAGAAGGTGGATGAGGTCACCAGTCAAAAAATGTGAATGGTTTTCAGTTGTTGTAAGAAGAAAAGAAAGAAATTGCCACCTGGAACCTCTAGAGTGCTCTGCAGCCCATGAACATCATAATTTTAGCACAGGGAGAACTATGTTAGTCTTCTAACTTCCAGAACTAGAAGATTAAATTTGTGTTATTTAAGCCAATAAGATTTGTTAATTTTTTATGACACCAATAGGAAACTAATACAAGCCAGTCTCTCTTCATTCAGATTGCATCGTAGTCTCTCATTATTGCCAGTAGAGGGTCTTGACCATGAGTATTCCCCCTCTTGGCATTTTGAACAAAGAATTGGGCAAAACACATAGAAAAGCAATGAAAGAATGAAACAAAAGCACAGACTTATGAAAATGAAGGTACACTCCACAGAGTGATAGACTCAAACAAATGGCTCGAGACCACTGGTTTCAGAATACTTTCTAGAGGTTTTCCATTGGTTACTTGGTTGCACCTTATCTAAATGAGGGAGTGGCCCACAACCAGTCTGGTTGCAGGAGGTTACCAATCAGAGGCTGAAATGAAGCTACACATTTACACATGAAGACTTGGTCTATGACCAGTCTGATTGGTTGTGGGAGGGGACCAGAGATACTTTTCATTTTTCATCTGCAACACAATGCAAAGGGAGTTACTCTGATCCTTTTGTTACTTGGTTATGGAG
Source organism: Piliocolobus tephrosceles (assembly GCF_002776525.5). Lineage (NCBI taxonomy): Eukaryota > Metazoa > Chordata > Mammalia > Primates > Cercopithecidae > Piliocolobus > Piliocolobus tephrosceles. The sequence goes on along the minus strand of NW_022294078.1, from coordinate 861 downwards.
AGGTGGGATTTTCCTTTACTCTGATCCTTTTGTTACTTTGTTGTGGAGAGGTGGGATTTTCCTTTACTCTGATCCTTTCGTTACTTGGTTGTGGAGAGGTGGAATTTTCCTTTACTCTGATCCTTTTGTTACTTGGTTGTGGAGAGGTGGGATTTTCCTTTACTCTGGTCCTTTTGTTACTTGGTTATGGAGAGGTGGGATTATCCTTTACTCTGATCCTTTTGTTACTTGGTTGTGGAGAGGTGGGATTTTCCTTTTGAAAAGTCAGCATATGGGCCTTAGGTTCCTCCAGACCCTATTCTCCTGCCTCATTATCACCCATAGCAGTGGTTCTTAACCACTTTCAGGTTCTCTCTCCTTAGATAACATGAAGAAAGTTCCAGACTCAAAATGGTATGTATCCACTACTTGACGGAGAATACAGTTGCCAGTACAAGAATCCTGTCCTATCATAAAAGACAATCTTGACAAGCAGTGTTGGAAGATACTAAAATGAAGGTTAGAGAAGAGAGATATAACACCAATGAAAATAATATACATAATAAAAATTGACAAAATGTTCATCAATTAGGACTAGGGCTAATTGTCAAAAGGACCATATGAATAGATTAAATTGTGTACGCCTTAAAAAGAGAAACACAAATGTTCTGAAAAGGTAAGGTACTTTTGGCAATTGAATGTCCCATCACATGAAGACATCTTTATAATGAATTTAAAAAGCAGATTACTGTAGACCATTAATGTGAGAGTCAGCTTCTAAAACACACATGATTGTTCACAAATATATTGTAATCTGTATACCGCAATGAGTTGTGGTATTTATGGTTCTACACTGTCATTAAGAACTTGGATATTGTAGAA
>NW_022294077.1:0-1266 GCF_002776525.5 Piliocolobus tephrosceles | reverse complement strand
ATTTTTAAAGGTTTTGTTAAGATCTGTTAATGACTCACAAAGAAATAGTATTGGGTGTATTTGAAATTAGTATTTATTCATTTATGTTGATAAGTGAAAATACAAGATAGTTATCAGGAAGGAAGTACTTAATATGTATATTTTAATATTCTTAGATGCAAATAACTTCACTTTTGATGTATTTTTATATTATGTCAGTTTCATTTCAACTTAGGTTTAAGGGGTTCTTGATAATCTGACATGGTAAGTGGTGTTGGAATTGGCATTAAAATCCACCATGCTCTACAGCACTTCATCCTTCTTCGGCAGGCACCAATTTGATCTTCTACTACTTTGCAGACATCTCTTCTGCAAACACCAGACAAATTGAAACAATGACCTTCAGCAGCACCCAAACCACGTCTTACTGCAGGAAAGAAGATCCAGTGAGATAGTCAGTCCACAAATGGAATGTAAATCCATAAACACTCTTAAGTAACAGAATAAATTTAGTATGAGCATTTTTATGTGGGAGCTTTTGAAATGGTTGCTGCTCATATGTCAGAGACACATGCAGATTCAGAAAGGTAGTAGTTCCAATCCTGGTTTGTCACAACAGTCACGGTATTTTTGGTGGGGGAAAAGGGATGTGGGAGGGGATGCTACATCTTCATCTTTTCCTCTGGGTTTTCTCTCAGAAATGGCTGTTGCTTACCCCTGTGGCAAAAATGCCAGTGTCTTCTGCCAGAGTGAGTTACTGAGGGCCATGGTGGTTCCACTTTGTGGCTGATACTTATAGTCCCTTTCTGCTTTATTTGTTCCTAGCCAAAAAAGATGTTTCTGCTGTCTCAGGTATGCTTATTTCAGCAGTTGTTTTTTCTATATGCCTATTTTTTTTTTCTTTCACTCTCTCTCTCTCTCTGTTTTTTCTTTTTTCTTTTTTTTTTTTTTTGGCTTCACTGTGCTGCCGTCGTTTCTTAAGTGGTCTCTTGAACCCTCCCAGGGCTCTTTTGGTTTGTACATAGCTATCTGTATTTTTTTTGGGGGGGGGAACTGTAGAGTTAAAGGCTGGTATATCCTGCTCTTGCTCCCCCAAGTTATTTTATTCCCCCAAGCTAATATTTCAGGCTTTCATCTTATTCGTGCTTTCATCTGTTCAAACATAAGTAGAAATTACTTTTTCTCTTCACATTTAGATTTGCTCTGTCTACTTTAATGGCCAGTAGTGTCTCAGTCATCAGATAGATTAGTTAGAAAAAAGTATATTTTTGACATTATAAATGATCC
>NW_022294075.1:0-1147 GCF_002776525.5 Piliocolobus tephrosceles | reverse complement strand
ACACCTGGGGCCTGATGTCAACCTTGAATCAGGTGTTCACTTGGGGATTGCTGTCCACCTGGTTATATGGTTATCAACCTAGGACCTGATGCCCACCTGGAGTTCAGTGTCCACCTTGGGCCTGTTGTGCACCTGTGCGCCCACTGGCTATTTACTTAAAAGGTTTACTTCGGGCTAGATGTGCACCTGAGGTTTACTTAGGGCTAGATGTGCACCTGAGACCTGATGTCCACCTGTGGTCTCATGTTCACCTGGGGACTGATGAACATCTGGGGCACAAGTATACCCACAGGGCCTTTCATGCACCTGGACTGTGTGTGTCAACCTCAGGGCCAATGTCCACCTGGAATCCAGTGTCTAATAGAGCCTAATGTACACATGGGGCTCTGGCAGTCACCTGGGACCTGATATTCAGATATGGTCTTGAGTTTACCTGGTGCCTGGTATCTACCTAGGGCCTTGGTGTACACCTGGAACCAGATACACCAGGGGGGTACCTGGGTCGCAGATGGTCATTAGGTCCTAGCTGGAAACTCAGGCTCCAGATGCACATCAGGCTGCAAGTGGACACCCAGGTCACAGGGTGATACCCAGGTCCCAGGTGGACACTGGGCTCAAGAGGAACACAATGGCCCAGGTGGACATCCAGGCCTGAGGTGGACATCAGTCCCCAGATAGACATCTGGCCCCAGCTGGATACCTAGGCCCCAGTCATTGGCCCTAGGTAGACTCAGCCGTATATGACTAAGGTCATCTAGAATCTAGTGTCTGCCTGGACCCTGGGTGTCCACATAGGGCCATGTATCTGTATGAGGCATCAGCATCCACCAGGGCCTGATGTTCCCCAAAGGCCTAGATATCCACCTGAGGCCTGGTGTCCTCCTGGGGCCTGATGTCCACCTAATACTTAGTGTTTAGCTGGGGCCTGGGTGACATCCTGGGATCTGATGTTCAGCTGAGGGCCAGATTTCAGCTGGGACCTGTGTGTCAACCCAGTGCCTGATGCACACCTGCAGATGAGGTATACACCTCGGGTCTGCTGTTCACTGGGGACAGGTGTCCAGCTGTGGCCTGGTGACCACATGGGTCCTAGTGTTCATCAAGTGCCTGGTGTCCACCTGGGACTGGGTTTCCACCTGGGGCCTGA
>NW_022294074.1:0-1715 GCF_002776525.5 Piliocolobus tephrosceles | reverse complement strand
GATCCACAGAAGTCCCACATTCGCAAAATTTCAACTTCTGGTGCTCATCAACAACTGAAGAATGAAACACACCCCAAGAGAAAATAGTCAACCCCGTCCCCTGCAATAACCTCACGCGCAACCCTACACCGAAATACGTCCTCTTCAGAAATTCACACTGAATGTCATCCACCATGAATACAAATACACAGACAATTTCTCCACAGGTTCAGAAGACTCAGGACTGCAAAACTCGATGTTTCCCATATCTGGGCTCATCCTGAAACACAGCTATCACTATCCAGTTGTCCCTCTTCTGTAGACAGAATCCTGGGCTCCTCATTACTTTATGTCGGATTGACTGTGTATGTGATGGTGTGTGTGTGTGTGCGCGCCAACCCCCTCGTGGGTGTGTGGGTGTGTGCGTGCGCACTGCGTGTTGGTGGAGACTTTCCCTGAGATCACTGGTACACAAAGAGAGCCCTCTTGCTGTGTTTGTTCTTCCCTTTGAATCTCCTGGTCCTCCCTTGCAGAGAAGTGAGTGTGCCAGTGTTCATGGACTCCTGATGTTTCACATTTGCGTTAGTTTACTTAAAATATTGCTAGGGAATAATTCTATACTTATGAAACAGTGTGTGTGTTTGTGTGTGTGTGTTTGCTTGTGTGAGCTTGTGGGCATGCGCAACCATGCCTGTGTGAGTGTGATTTTGTTTGTGTTTATATGTCTGGATGTGTGTGTGTTTGAACCGGGATGTGCTTCCAACTATTTGCTTTTGGGATATACGATCATCCTTTCAGGCATTGAAGGACAGGAAGTCGGACCTTTACTTTCTGACTTGAGAATTGTCAATGAAGTACAGTTAATAACACAGCGTATTTTATTCCTTAATATCAAAGAAGAGATTTGTGGAGTCAAAAAGATATTTCAGCGATAACCTTTCCATGTTCAGCCTATTGATTCTGTATCCGAATGAAATGACTTGCCAGTGGGGAACAACACATGCCTTTGCAGGGAATGCTCTTGTGGAAGCTATATACCCAAATCATAAATCATCAAGTCTTGGAAACATGCAATGAAGTTAAACGAAATACTCAGTGCACTAATTAGACTGTGAAAGACTTTCAGGAAATCATGCAATCACCGACATACCAATTGATGACATTCCCTGAATTTATGATTGCAAGAAAAGAGAAATACTCATGACATTCTATTTCCAGTGATTGCCGATGTATGACGGCAATTTAAGAAATCATGAAATCAGAAAACTTGACTAATCAGAATCTATGCCAACTAAAACCTTTGGTTCATTTAAGAAAGAATGAAAATAAAAACAACATATTACACAACATGGGAGATAATATTGTAATACGTATGTGATAATGGATCAACATTTGAGAGAGATGAAATGAAAAGTTCTAAATTTGAGAATAGCATATAACCAGAACTAAACACTGTAAATGCCTGGGTGATGGGAGTGAGTCCCTGTCTCAAGAAGAAACATAGAGATTTAAAAGCAGGGCGTCTAAAAGAGATTTCCATACCATTGTTAATACTGGCAGTTGTTTTAGTAAGAAAGGGAAAAATAAACCATTGGTCTTAGGGATTCTTGCATCTATTTTTCATCATCTGAGAAGATGCTTCCAATTCCAGTTAAGCACTGTGTGGTGGACTTGCAGTTAACACATTTTGTGCAAAATTTCATGCTGATGAAGGTAGACTTGTTTCCGAAACTAAG
>NW_022294073.1:0-1201 GCF_002776525.5 Piliocolobus tephrosceles | reverse complement strand
CTAGAACTTGTGATCGGCTGCTTTTCCTTCCCCTCCTCTCTCTCCTATTTTCCCAGCACCCCCACTTTTTAAAAATTCCTTTTTAAAAATTCAGCAAGTATATTGGTTTCCTTTATTCGCTATTCCTTGCTAATCGTATGCCGAGTGAGCATGGGACAGTGGAAAAGAGAGTTGTACTTAGCTTCAGATGATCCTACCAACCCCGCATTGAGGGGCTTCCGCCAGGCGTCATTGTCAAGTGGCCTTGTGGAGGTTCTCCTTTGAGTCCTCAGTGTTAACCAGCAGAGGCAGGTGGTACTTATTCCTGGTTAATGTTGGGGAAGTTGAGCTCAAAGTGGCTAAGGGAACTTCCCAAAGTCACATAGGAAGTAGCAGAGTAGAACCAAACACAGACTGTCTCTGAATCAGGCAGGTTGTCTGATTCCAAAATGGGATCTTAATTTTTGGAGGTCAAAAAGCTGAGCAGACACACATATTTCTTTTATCTTCTTCTTCTTTTTTTTTCAGCTAGGGTTTCGCTATGCGGCCTAGGCTGGTCTAGGCTCAAGCTGTCCTCCTGCCTCAGTGTTCTGAGTGCTGGACTCACAGGTTTGTGTCACCACACCCAACCGAACAGACATTTCTTGAAAGAAGACATAGAAATGGCCAAAAAATATGTGAAAAAAAAAATGCCCAGTATCACTGATAATCAGAGAAATGCAAATCCAAACCACAGTGAGGTATCATCTCAGCTGTTAGGATGAGTATGATCAAAAAGACAAAAAGTAACAAGTGCTGGCTAGGATATGGGGAACAGGGAGCTGTTACACACTGCAGGGGTGTACACTAGAGCAGCTGGCTGGCCGCGGGCCGCACGCTCACATCCCAGCACTTTGGGAGGCCGAGGCGGGCAGATCACCTGAGGTCAGGAGTTTGAAACCAGCCTGGCCAACGTGGTGAAACCCCGTCTCTACTAAAAACACAAAAATTGGCTGGGAGTGGTGGATCACACCTGCAGTCCCAGCACTGTTGGGCGGCTGAGGTGGGTGGGTCACTTGAGGCCAGGAGTTCAAGACCAGCCTGGCCAACGTGGTGAAACCCCATCTCTACTAAAAAATACAAAAATTTGCCAGGTGCAGTGATGGGCGCCCGTAATCCCAGCTACTCAGGAGCCCGAGGCATGAGAACCACTGGAACCCGGGAGGCGGATGCTACAGTGAGC
>NW_022294072.1:0-1050 GCF_002776525.5 Piliocolobus tephrosceles | reverse complement strand
AAGAAGCAATGTGTGGAACTCTGTGTGATGAAGTCACATATCAGAACGCAATCTCTCAGGAAGCTTCCCTCTATTTATTATGTGATGATATTTCCTTTTTCACCTTGGGCCCCAATTGGCTCCCAAATATCACCTTGCAGATTCTAGGAAAAGAGTGTAACCAAACTGCTTCCTGAGAACAAAGAAGTAACTCTGTTAGACGAGTTCACTAATCACAAAGAAGTTTCTCAGGAAGCTTCTTTCCCGTTTTTAACTGATGATATTTCCTTTTTCAGCGTCTTCCTGAAAGCCTTGCAAAATAGAACTTCTCAGTTTCCCCAAAGACAGTGTTAGTGGCCAGCTCCATGAAACGTAAGTGTAAATCTGTGAGATGAATTCACACATCAGACAAGTTTCTAAGAAAGCTTCTTTGCAGTTTTCCTCTGAGGACACTTGCTTTCTCACCGTAGGCTTCATTACGCTAAGAAGAATCCCATTGCAGATTTCAAGCAAACCGCCTTAGCAAACTGATAGATGGAGAGAAACGTGTAACTCTGTGAGTTGCCCTCACACATAGCAATGCAGTTTCTCAGAATACTTCTTGCCACTCTCTGTCTGAGGATATATCCTTTTTCAATATAGCCCTCAATGAACTCCCAAATATCACTTTGCAGAATCCAAGACAACAGTCTTAGCAAACTCTGCCAAGAAGCAATGTGTTGAACTCTCTGTGATGAAGTCACATATCAGAACGCAATCTCTCAGGAAGCTTCACTCTAGTTATTATGTGATGATATTTCCTTTTTCACCTTGGGCCCCAATTGGCTCCCAAATATCACCTTGCAGATTCTAGGAAGAGAGTGTTAGCAAACTGCTTCCTGAGGACAAAGATGTAACTCTGTGAGACGAATTCACAGGTCACAAAGAAGTTTCTCAGGAAGCTTCTTTCCCGTTTTTAACTGACGATATTTCCTTTTCCAGCGTCGGCCTGAAAGCCTTGCAAAGTAGAACTTCTCAGTTTCCCCAAAGACAGTCGTAGTGGCCTGCTCCATGAAACATAAGTGTAACTCT
>NW_022294071.1:0-1168 GCF_002776525.5 Piliocolobus tephrosceles | reverse complement strand
TTCTATTCTTGGACATTTGCTCTGAAAAGATATGTTGCCTGGGGCAGCTGCAGTTATCTGAACAAAAAGCAGACCGAAGCAACTTGGGAGGAGACTGGGATTTGAGACTATCGTTGATCTGTTAACTGATCTGAAAGCACCCAACTTTAGCGCTCCTGTAATGTGAATCAGTAATAGTTCCTATCATTTAAACCAATGTTTCTCAAACTTTTAATGTGCACAACAATCACTTGGGGATCTTGTTAACATTCAGGTTCTGATTCAAGAAGGTCATGGTAGTTCCTTAGAGTGTACATATGTAACAAACTCCCAGGTGATGTCCAAGCTGTGCGTATATTGACTCACAAGCATTTAAGCCATTTAAAATGTTGTCTTTCGTTTCCTGCAGCCAGAAGCATGCAAAATGACATCTTTGAACAGTGAGGGGTTTGAAAACTGAATCCAAAGACATGATGATGAACTTTAGGAACTAGCTTTAAACAATGCTTAGATAAAACCATCACATGTGAGGGCTTTGAGATCATCAAGGTCTGACTTCAAATATTGGTTCCATCATTTACACACTACGAGGTGTTGCTGGAAAATTGTTTAATCTCTCTGAATCTTGATTTCTTTATCAGAGAACAATTGTATTTATCTTATATGGCTGGACTGACGATTAGCTGAGTTTATGTAACAAAAAGCATAGGTGTAGAATAAATGTAAGTTCTTTTTCTCTGATGCTATTGGCCAGATAGAAATTTGCATTCTCAAGCTTCATACACATCAAAGATAACTTCATGACAATGAGGGTAGGTATGATAGAAATAGACAAGTTGTGAGAATTGGCACAGAAATTTTCTTACTATCTCAACTGTTGTTATTAGAAGTCTGTGATGCTTGTATCAGTCAACCATAAACTTAGTTGGATGTCTACAAGAAAAATAGGCTGGGCACGGTGGCTCAAGCCTGTAATCCCAGCACTTTGGGAGGCCGAGACGGGCGGATCACAAGGTCAGGAGATCGAGACCATCCTGGCTAACACAGTGAAACCCCGTCTCTACTAAAAATACAAAAAATTAGCCGGGCGTGGTGGCAGGTGCCTGTAGTCCCAGCTATCCTAAACTATCCTAAACCTGGTGGTTTGTGTTTTAGACAGGTTGAACAACTTTTGGTTCTTCTGAATGGT
>NW_022294070.1:0-9561 GCF_002776525.5 Piliocolobus tephrosceles | reverse complement strand
AAGGTGACAAAGGAAATAGCCTCATGTAAAAACTAGAAAGATGGTTTCTGAGAAAAAGCTTTTTGATGTGTGAGTTCATCTCACAGAGTTACACGATTTTCTTCATGGATCAGTTCGGTTGTACTGTTTTGGGGTAATCTGAGAAGGGATATTATGGATCTCATTGAAGACTGAGGTGACAACAGAAATATCCTCAGATAAAAACTAGAAAGCTTTCTGAGAAGTTCTTTGTGATGTGTCAATTCGTCTGACACAGATACACTGTGCTTTTCGTTCAGCAGTTTTTTTTAAAACTGTTTTCATGGAATCTGCAATAGAGTATTTGGGAGTGCATTGAAGCCTATGGTGACAAAGGAAATATCTGCAGATAAAAAACAAAAAGAAGGTTTCTGAGAAAGTTCTTTGTGATGTGTGAATTCGTCACAAAGAGTTACAGCTTTCTTTTCATGAAGTACTTTGCTAACACTGTTTTCGTGGAATCTGCAAAGGGATTTATGGGAACAAATTGAGGCCTATGGTGAAAAAGGATATATCCTCAGATAAAATCTAGAAAGAAACTTTCTGAACAATGCTCTATGATATGTGAGTTCATCTCACAGGGTTACATTGTTCTCTTCATTGAGTAGTTTGCTAAAACTGTTTTCTTGGAATCTGCAGTGAGATATTATGGAGTGTATTGAAACTTATGGTGACATAGTATATATCCTCATAGAAAAAATAGAAAGAAGCTTTGTGATTAATGGCTTTGTGACGGGTTTATTATCTCAGAGAGTTATGAGTTTTTTTTTATGTATCAGTTTGATAGCACTGTTTCTGGGGAATCTTAGATGGGATAATTTGGATCACATTGAAGATTATGGTGATAAAGGAATTATCCTCAGATACAAACTAGAAAGAAGCTTTCTGAGAAAGTTCTTTGTGATCTGTCAATTCATCTCACAGAGACAAACCGTTCTGTTCATTGAGTAATTTGATAACACTGTTTTTGTGGAATCTGCAATAGGATATTTGGGAGGGTATTGAAGCCGATGGTGACAAAGGAAATATCCTCAGAAAAAAAAAAAAAAAACAGAAAGAAGCTTTCTGATAAACTGCTTTGTGATGTGTAAATTCACCTCACAGAGTTATAGTGTTCTTTTCATTGAGCAGCTTGCTAACATGTTTTCTTGGAATCTGCAATGGGATATTTCAGAGTAAGTTGAAACTTATGGTGACAAAGTAAATATCCTCAGAAAAATCTAGAAAGAAGCATTCTGAGAAGCAGCTTTGTGATTTGTGAATTCTTTTCACAGAGTTACACGATTCTGTTCATTGATCTGTTTGATAGCACTGTTTTTGGAGTATCTGAGAAAGGATATTTTGTATCGCATTGAAGCTTATGGTGACAAAGGAATTATCCTCAGATAAAAACTAGAAAGAAGCTTTCTGAGAAACTTCTTTATGATGCATGATTTCATCTCCCAGTCTTACACCTTTCTTTTGATGGAGAAGTTTACTAACACTGCTTTTGAGAAATCTACAAAGGGATATTTGGGAGCACATTGAGACCTATACTGATAAAGGAAATATGCTCAGATATAAACTAGAAAGAAGCTTTAAGAGAAACTGCTTGGTGATTTTTGAATTCATCTCACAGAGTTACACTGTTCTATTAAGCAGTTTGCTAACACTGTTTTCTTGGAATCTGCAATGGGATACTTCAAAACGCATGGAAATTTATGGTAAGAGAGGAAATATTCTCATATAAAAACTAGAAAGAAACTTTCTGGGAAACCGCTTTTTGATGTATTATTCATCACCCAGCATTATATGATTCTTTTCATGGATTTATTTTGTAGCACGGTTTGTAGCACTGTTTTTGGGTAATCTGAGAAGGGATATTTGGGAATGCATTGCAGTCTTAGGTGAAAAGGAAATATCCTCTAATAAAAACTACAAAGAAGCTTTCTGAGAAAGTTCTTTGTGATTTGCGAATTCATCTCCTAGAGTTACACCTTTTGATTCATGGAGCAGTTTGCTAACACTGTTTTTGTGGAATCTGCAAAGGGATATTTGGGGGCACATTGAGGCCTGTAGTGAAAAAGGAAATATCTTCATATAAAAACCAAAAAGATGCTTTCTGAGGAACTGCTGTGTGATATGTGAATACACCTCACAGGGTTACACTGTTATTTTCATTGATCAGTTTGCCTATGCTGTTTTCTTGGGATCTGCAATGGGATATTTCAGAGTGCATTGAGACTTATGGTGACAAAGGAAATATCCTCAGAGAAAAAAAAGAAAGAAGCTTTCGAAGAAATCACTTTGAGTTGTATTACTTCATCTCACAGAGATACACGATTCTTTTCATGGATCAGATTGGTAGCATTGTTTTTGGTGAATCTGACAAGGGATATTTTGGATTGTATTGAAGCAAATATTGACAAAGGAAATATCCATAGAAAAAACTACAAAGAAGCTTTCTGAGAAAGTTCTTTGTGATGTGTGGTTTCATCTCAGAGTTTACACCTTTCCTTTCATGGAGCAGTCTGTTAATAGTATTTAGGTGGAATCTGCAAAGGGATATTTGGGAACGCATTGAGGCCTACAGTGAAAAAGGAAATATCCTCAGATAAAAGCTAGAAGGAAATTTTCTGAGCAACTGCTTTGTGATCTGTGAATTCATCTCACAGAGTTACCCTGTTGTTTTCATTGAGCAGTTTGATAGCGCAGTTTTTGTGGAATCTGCAATAGGATATTTGGGAGTGCATTGAAGCTTATGGTGATAAGGAAAATATCCTCAGATAAAAATTAGAAAGCAGCTTTCTGAGCTACTGCTTTGTGATACATGAATTCATCTCACAGAGTTACACTGTTCTTTTCATTGAGCAGTTTGCTAACCCTGTTTTCTTGGAATCTGCAATGGGATATTTTGGAGTGCATTGAAGCTTATGGAGACAAAGGAAATATACTCAGACAAAAACTAAAAAAAATCTTTCAGAGAAACTGCTTTGTGATTTGTGAATTTATCTCACCAAGTTACATGATTCATTTCATGAAGCAGTTTGACAGCACTGTTTTTGGGGAATCTGAGAAGAGATATTTTGGATCGCATTGAAGCCTATGGTGACAAAGGAAATATCCTCAGAGAAAAACTAGAAAGCAGATTTCTGAGAAACTTCGTTGTGATGTGTGAATTTATCTCACAGAGTTACACGTTTCTTTTCATGGAGCACTTTACTAACACTCTTCTCGTGGAATATGCAAAGTGATATGTGGGATTCCATTGAGTCCTATGGAGGAAAAGAAAATATCCTCAGATAAAAATTAGAGAGATGTTTTCTGAGAAACTGCTTTGAGATGTGTGAATTCATCTCACAAGATCACATCATTCTTTTCATTCAGCAGTTTTATAACACTGTTTTCATGGAATCTGCAATATGACTTTTTGTAGCACATTGAAGCCTAAGGTGACAAAGGAAACATTCTCAGATAAAAACCAAAAAGATGCTTTCTGAAAAACTCCTTTGTGAAGTGTGAATTTATCTCACAGAGTTACACTGTTCTTTCAATTCGGTAGTTTACTAACACTGTTTCCTGGAATCTTCAATGGGATATTTCAGAACGCATTGAAGCTTATGGTGTCAAAGAAAATATCCTCAGAAAAAAAACTAGAAAGAAAATTTCTGAGAAAATACTTTCTGATTAATGAATTCATCTCACACTGTTACCGGACTCTGTTCATGCAAAGTTTGGTAGCACTGTTTTTGGGGAATCTGAGTAGGGATATTTTAGATCGCTTTGAAGCCTATGGTGACAAAGGAAATATCTTTAGTAAAAAACTAGAAAGTAAGTTTCTGAGAAACTTCTTTGTGAGGTGTTAATTCATCTCACAGAGTTACACCTTTCTTCTCATATAGCAGTTCGCTAACACTGTTTTCATGGCATCTGCAAAGTGATATTTGGGAGCAGATTGTGGTCTATAGTGAAAAATGAAATATTCTCAGTTAAAAATGAGAGAGAAGCTTTCTGAGAAACTGCTTTGAGATGTGATAATTCATCTCTCAGTGTTATACGATTCTTCTCATGGATCAGGTTAGTTCACTGTTTTTGGGGAATCTGAGAAAGGATATTTTGGATCACATTGAAGCCTATGATGACAAAGGAAATATCCTCAAATAAAAACTACAGAGAAGTTTTCTGCCGGGCGCGGTGGCTCAAGCCTGTAATCCCAGCACTTTGGGAGGCCAAGATGGGTGGATCACAAGGTCAGGAGATCGAGACCATCCTGGCTCAGAGAAACTGCTTTGTGATTTGTGAATTTGTGAAAACATGGTGAAACCCCATCTCTACTAAAAAAAAAAATACAAAAAAAAAACTAGCCGGGTGATGTGGCTGGCGCCTGTAGTCCCAGCTACTCGGGAGGCTGAGGCAGGAGAATGGCATAAACCCCGGAGGCGGAGCTTGCAGTGAGCTGAGATCCAGCCACTGCACTCCAGCCCGGGCTACAGAGTGAGACTCCATCTCAAAAAAAAAAAAAAAAAAAGAAGTTTTCTGAGAAAGTTCTTTGTGATGTGTAACTTTGTGATGTGTAACCTCACAGAGTTACACCTTCCTTTTCATGGAGCAGTTTGCTAAGACTGTTTTCATTGAATCTGCTGAGGGATATTTGGGAGTGCATTGAGGCATATAGTGAAAAGGGGAATATGCTCATATAAAAACTATAAAGAAGGTTTCTGAGAACCTGCTTTGTGATGAGTGAATTCATCTCACAGAGTAACACCTTTCTTTTCATTGAGCAATTTGATAACACTGTTTTCATGGAATCTGTAATATTATATTTGGGAGCACTTTGATGCCTATGGTGATAAAGGAAATATCCACATATAAAAACCAAAAAGATGCTTTCTGAGAAACTTCTTTGTGATGTGTGAATACATCTGATAGAGTTAAACTTTCCTTTCAGTTGAGCAGTTTACCAACACAGCTTTCTTGGAATCTTCAATGGGATAATTTGGAGCACTTTGAAGCTCATGGTGACAAAGGATATATCCCCAGACAAAGTAGAAAGAAGCTTTATGAGAAAACGCTTTATGTCTTATTAATTCATCTCACAGTGTTACATGATTTTTTTCATGGATCATTTGTTAGTACTGTTTTGGGAGAATCTGAGAAGGGATATTTTAGATCTCATTGAAGCCTGTGTTGACAAATGAAATATCCTCAGAAAAAAAACGAGAAAGAAGCTTTCTGAGAAAGTCGTTTGTGATGTGTGAATTCACCTCACAGTGTTACACCATTCTTTCATTGATCAGTTTATTAACACTGTTTTGGTGGAACCTGCAATAGGATATTTGCTAGTGCATTGACGCCTATGGTGACATAGGAAATATCCTCAGATGAAAAGCAAAAAGAAGCTTTCTGAGAAACTGCTTTGTGATGTGTGAATTCATCTCATAGAGTTACACTGTTCTTTTCATTTGAGTAGTTTGCTACAACTCTTTTCTTCGAATCTGCAATGGGATATTTTGGAGCACATTGAAGCTTATGGAGACAAAGAAAATATCCTCAGACAAAACTAGAAAGAATCTTTCTGAGAAACTGATTTGTGATTTGTGAATTTATCTCACATAGTTACATGATTCTTTTCATGGATCATTTTGGTAGCACTGTTTTCGGGAAATCTGAGAAGGGATATTTGGGATCTCACTGAGGCTTATGGTGACAAAAGAAATATCCTCAGATAAAATCCAGAAAGAATCTTTCTGAGAAAATTCTTTGTGATGCCAGCATTCATCTCACCGAGTTACACCATTCTTCACATGGAGCAGCTTGCTAACACTGTTATCGTGTAATATTCAATGGGATATTTCGGAGCACATTGAAGCTTATGGTGACAAAGGTTATATCCTCAGACAAAAACTAGAAAGAAGCTTCCTAAGAAACTGCTTTGTGATTTGTGAATTCATCTCACAGAGTTACACGAATCTTTTCATGGAGCAGTTTGGTAGCAATGTTTTTGGGGAATCTGAGAAGGGATGTTTTGGATCACATTGAAGCCTATGGTGACAAAGGAAATATCCTCAAATAAAAACTAGAAAGAAGCTTTCTGAGAAACTGTTTCATGATGTGTGAATTCATCACACAGAGTTACACCATTCTTTTCATTGAGCAGTTTGATAACACTTTTTTGTGTAGTCTGCAATGGGATATTTGGGAGTACAGTGAAGCCTATGGTGACAAACGAAATATCTTCAGATAAAAACCAAAAAGCAGCTTTCTGACAAATGGCGTTGTTATGTGTGAATTCACCTCACAGAGTTACAAAGTTCTTTTCATTGAGCAGTTTCGTAACACTGTGTTCGTGTAATCTGCAAAGGGATATTTTGGAGCGCATTGAAGCTTAAGGTGATAAAGGAAATACCCTCATATAAAAACTAGAAAGAAGCTTTCTGAGGAAATACTTTCCGATGTGTAAATTCTTCTCACAGAGTTACATGAGTCTTTTCATGGAGCAGTTTGGTAACACTGTTCTTTTGGAATCTGAGAGGGGACAATTTAGATTGCCTTGAAGCCTATGGCAACAAAGGAAATATCCTCAGATAAAAACTAGAAAGAAACTTTCTAAGAAACTTCTTTGTCATGAGTGAAATCATCTCACAGAGATACACCTTTCTTTCCATGGAGTCACTTCATAACAATGTTTTTGTGGAATCGGCAATGGGATATTTTTGAATGCAATGAGGCTTATGGTGAAAAAGGAAATATCCTCTGATAAAAACTAGAAAGAAGCATTCTGAGAGAATGTTTTGTGATGTGTGAATTCATCTCATATAATTACACCTTTCTTTTGATGCAGCAGTTTGTGAGCACTGTTTTTGGCTAATCTGCAAAGGGATATTAGGGAGCGCCTTGAGGCCTGTGGTGAAAAACTCATATAAAAACTAGAAGGAAGGTTTTGGGAAACTGGTTTGTGATGTATGAATTCATCTCACAGAGTTACACCGTCCTTTTCATTAAGCTGTTTGAAAACACTGTTTTCATGGAATCTGCAAAGGGATATTTCAGAGTGCATTGAAGCTTATTGTGACCAATGAAATATCCTCAGACAAAAGCCAAAAAGAAGCTGTCTGAGAAACTTCATTGTTATGTGTGAATTCATCTCAGAGTGTTACACTGTTCTTTTCATTGAGCAGCTTGCTAACACTGTTTTCCTGGAATCTGCAAAGAGATATTTGGAAGCAGTTTGAGGCCTAATGTGAAAAAGGAAATATCCTCAAATAAAAATTAGAAAGATTAAAACTAGAAAGTCACTTTCTGAGAAACTGCTTTGTGGTGTGAGAATTCATCTCACAGAGTTACATTGTACAGAGTTACATTGTACTGTTCATTGAGCAGTTTGATAATACTGTTTTCGTGTAATCTGCAATAGGATATTTGGGAACATTTTGAAGCTGATGGTGACAAAACATGTGTCTTCAGAAAAAACTAGAAAGATTTTTTCTGAGAAACTGCTTTGTGATGTTTTAATTCATCTCACACAGTTACATGATACTTTTCATGGATCACTTTGGTAGCACTGTTTTTGGGGATTCTAGGAAGGTATATTTTGTATCGCATTGAAGCCTAAGGTGACAAAGGAAATATCCTAAGGAAAAAACTAGAAAGAATCTTTCTGAAAAACTTCTTTGTGATGTGTGAAATAATCTCACAGAGTTGCACCTTTCTATTCATGGAGCAGTTTGCTAACATTGTTTTCCTGGAATCTGCAAAGGGATATTTGAGAGTGCATTGAGGCCTATGGTGAGAAAGGAAATATCCTCAGATAAAAACTAGAAAGAAGCTTTCTGAGAAACTGCTTTGTGCTGTGTGAGTTCATCTTACAAAGTTACACCGTTCTGCTCATTAAGCAGTCTGCTAACAATGTTTTCGTGTAATCTGCAAAGTTATATTTCAGAGCACATGGAAGCTTAAAGTGGCAAGGTAATTACCCTCATTTAGAAACTAGAAAGATGTTTTCTGGTGAAACGTTTTCTGAAGTGTGAATTCATCTCACAGAGTTACACTGTTCTTTTCATTGAGCAGTTTCATAGCACTCTTCTTGGGGAATATGCAATGGGAAATTTCGGAATGCACTGAAGCCTTTGGTGACAAAGGAAATATCCTCAGACATAAACTAGAAAGAAGCTTTCTGAGAAACTGCTTTGTGATTGAATTCATCTCACAGAGTTACACCATTCTTGTCACAGCATGATAACACTGTTAACGTGGAATCTGCAGTAGGGTACTTGGGAACTCATTGAAGCCTATGGTGACAAAGGAAAGATCCTCAGATAAAAACCAAAAAGCTTTCTGAAAAACTACTTTGTGATGTGTGAATTAATCTCACAGAGTTACACTGTTCTTTTCATTGAGCGGTTTGCTAGCACTGTTTTCTTGGAATCTGCAATGGGATATTTCAGAGCCCATTGAAGCTAACGGTGACAAAGAAATATCCTCAGAAAGAAACTAGAAAGAAGCTCTCTGAGAAATTTCTTTGTGATTTGTGAATTCATGTCACAGAGGTACACAATTCTTTTCATGGCACAGTTTGGTAGCACTGTTTTTGGAGAATCTGAGAAGGGATATTTTGGATTGCATTGAAAAATGCAGTGACAAAGGAAATATCCTCATATTAATAAGCTTTCTGAGAAACGACTTTGTGATGTGTTAATTCATCTCACGGAGTTACATGATTCTTTTCATGGATCATATTGGTAGACCTGTTTTTGGGTAATGTGAGTAGAGATATTTAGGATCTCATTGAAGCCTATGGTGAAAAAGGATATATCCTAATATAAAAACTAGAAAGAAGCATTCTGAGAAAGTTCTTCATGACGTGTATTCATCTCACAGAGTTTCACCTTTCTTTTCATGGAGCAGTTTGCTTACACTGTTTTCATGAAATCTGCAAAGGGATATTTGGGAGCACATTGAGGCCTACAGAGAAAAAGAAAACATCCTCAGATAAAAACGAGAAAGAAGCATTCTAGAAATCTCTTTGTTATGTGTTAATTCATCTCACAGAGTCACACTATTCTTCTCATGGATCAGATTGGTAGCACTGTTATTGGGTAATCTGAAAAAGGATAATTTGGATTGAATTGAAGCCTATGGTGACAAAGGAAATATCCTCAGATAATTACTAGGAAGAAGCTTTCTGAGAAAGTTCTTTGTAATGTGTGAATGCATGTCACAAAGTTACACATTTCTTTTCATGAATCATGCTAACACTGTTTCTGTGGAATATACAAAGGGATATTTGGGAGTGCTTTGAGGCCTATAGTGAAACAGGAAATGTCATCAGAAAAAAAAAATAGAAAGAGGCTTTCTGAGAAACTGCTTTGTGATGTGGGAATTTATCTCACAGAGTTACACCATTCTTTACATTGAGCAGTTTGATAACTCTGTTTTTCTGGAATCTGCAGTAGGATATTTGGGAGTGCATTGAAGCTTATGGTGGAAAAGGAAATATCCTCAGACAAAAACTAGAAAGAAGCTTTCTAAGAAAGTTCTTTGTGAAGTGAAAATTCATCTCACAGT